>NC_065920.1:29373303-29675803 GCF_024586455.1 Bactrocera neohumeralis
GGTTTAAGGTTTGGGCCAAAAGGTGGTGGCGCAATATGCAAAAGCCTTGCTGTGTGTTGCATTTATTGGATGCAAAGTTTTCATAAGAAAATTGAATTTTACTCGGTAGGAAAATGAAACTCACTATAAAGAAAATTTATGCTACTATGCAGGAGCTCTTGGTGCTATTAACATTTTACAGTCACATTTCATTGATGAGAACTCAGTGAAAAGTTAGTTCAAAGACCCTAAATTGACACGTAGTTCCTGAGATAAAACCGAAAATTATGGTGACAGAGTTTTCTTAGTAACAGCAACAGAGTATGTAGTTAGAAGCAAGTTTATAAAGTGTCTGCCAGTAAGCAGTTGCATATATACCGCATTCCAGGCCTCAACGGTGTTCTGGCAAACGAAGAAGCCGATGAGTTTGCCAAAAGTGCCGCTTGGCTACCGGACCAGTCCAAGAAATACACAAGTAGCTAAAAACGATGAAATTTCCGAAAGGGTTGGTAGACTCATCAAGATGAGAGGGAATGCTTTAGGGCCGTGCAGGATCGCCAAAATCATGCGCAAGGGAGCGCAACCAGTTCGGCTGTTGGCCTCGTCACAGCAGACAACTTGTCGGCGTTAAGTTATAGCAAGCACTTAAGGCATTATTAGCGATGGCACATGTAGAAAGAGCAGATAAATTGGCATGAGAGAGACAATGCAAAACCTCCTCTGCTTCTGATCGGATTTATCTAGAACTCGGCTTAAGTGTCTAATACTAGTCAGATCTGCACATAACCATTATGTAGGGGGTGGGCGTTGTTATTCCTCGATTTCACGCAATATATATGTATGGCTAAAATAATAGTTTCTTCTAAGTAAGATAGTTGAGATAAACTTGCAACGCAACTATCGCAATGAACGTATAACCATACTTAGCGACAATTAAGCGGCACTCAATGCAATCTCTTTCTACGAGATCAAATTGCTACTAGTGCAGGTGTGTAGAGAACGGCAGAACAGTCTATCGGAACGTAAAAAAGTGCACCTTATGTGGGTGCCCGGTCACAGTGGTATAGCCGGAAATGAACAACCTGGTGAGCTCGCCCTCTTCATAGCACCCACTATCATGATAGGACCTGAACGCTCCACATACCATGAAGGAGTTGCTCCGTAAGGCAGAAGTAGTATTGGCAACAATTCCAAGGTATGCGCCATGCCAAGTTGCTAATGAAGGGTTAGAAACGCAGCAGGTTTATATGTGTAATTAAGCTTCTTAGGGGCAAACTCAGGCTACATGTCGCATGCTACACTGCCCACTGTAAGCTCAAGAAGCACTTATATAACATGGCATAAAGGCCTTTGGTTCCGTGTTTTCAAAAGGAATCATATTACCTCTTTAGCGCCGAGTAGTATATTAAAATTTATCAATATCCTGGGGCTAGGTAGGTTGGGTGACATAGGAGAGGGCACATAAGACCTTAACTTGCGGTGCGATCCTCATTTATTTTTCTTAAGATAATTGATGTGCGTTTGTGGACCTTTTACTCGGTATACTAAAAAGTGGAGAGATTAAAAAATGGTAATAAAAAATTTTAAAGTACCGGGGTTTCCAATAGGAATACTATGATTTCTAAGTGTCGCTTCGGCCATTTTTAGTATGTTTGGTTATAATCTCTAATTTTTACGATTTTATCATGAAAAGATATAGCAACATTTCCTGCGCTTTTGTCATTTAATGGCCAAGAAAATCCTCCACCTGTGCTCGCTATTCGTTGTTGAAAATTTTGAGCGAGAACGACCTCTCCGAGCCGTTCGATACCAAACGAGGTTTCAGACAAGGCGACTTCCTATCGTGCCACCTCTTCAATCTGCTGCTGGAGAAAATAATTCGAGCTGCAGAACTTAATCGATTGATATCATCGGCCTCAACACCCGCGCCGTTAGTTCTGCTTTCTCCAGACTGGACAAGGAAGCAAAGAAAATGGGTCTGGCAGTGAACGAGGGCAACACGAAATATCTCCTGTCATCAAACAAACAGTCGTCGCACTCACGACTTGGCTCCCACGTCACTGTTGACAGTCATAACTTTGAAGTTGTAGATAGTTTTGTATATTTGGGAACCAGTATAAACTCCACCAACAATGTCAGCCTGGAAATCCAACGCAGGATAACTCTTGCCAACAGGTGCTTCTTCGGACAGAGTAGGCAATTGAAAAGTAAAGTCCTCTCTCGACGAACAAAAACCAAGCTGTATAAGTCACTCATAATTCCCGTCCTGCTATATGGTGCAGAGGCTTGGGCGATGACATCAACGATTGAGTCGACGTTGCGAGTTTTCGACAGAAAAGTTCTGCGAAAGATTTATGGTCCTTTGCGCGTTGGCCACGGCGAATATCGCAGTCGATGGAACGATGAGCTGTACGAGATATACGACGACATTGACATAGTTCAGCGAATTAAAATGACAGCGAATACACTGGCTAGGTCATATCGTCCGAATAGACGAAAACACTCTAGCTCTGAAAGTATTCGACGCAATACCCGCCGGGGGAAGCAGAGGAAGAGGAAGACCTCCACTTCGTTGGAAGGACCAAGTGGAGAAGGACCTGGCTACGCTTGGAATATCCAATTGGCGCCACGTAGCGAAAAAAAGAAACGACTGGCGCGCTGTTGTTAACTCAGCTATAATCGCGTAAGCGGTGTCTACGCCAATTAAGAAGAAGTGCAAATAAGACAAAGAACCGCTTGAAGTAATGCAAATATTGCTGCCGTTCGGGCAAAAATCGCTGAAGACCGCAATTTGTCGATTCCAAGAAACTCAATAACTGATGCCAATGAACCAGCGAATGAATGAAGAGCGGTAAAGATCGCTGATAATTTTTACGGTCGCAATTGAAAGAAGTTGATCTTGACCACATCTGGCTTCCAACAAGACGGGCCTACATGCCACACAGCACGTTCAACAACCGAATTCTTGCGATAAAAGTATGGAGCTTCGATTGTTCAAGAATTTGTTACATTTAATGACCTTCAAGAATTTGAGATTTAATACCATTAAACTTCTTCTTGAGGAGTTATTTAGAGTCATTGATCTTTAGCAATAAACCAGACTCTCTTCAAACTTTAGAAGTCAATATAGAACATGGTATTTATGACTTAGTGAAATAAGTACTCGAAAATTGGGTTCATCGTATTCGTTCCTGAAGTTGTTGAGGTCATTTGAATGAATTTATATTCAGAACTCAATTGTATGGATTGTACTTCACATTAAGTAGAAAACATTTGCATTTCCTTAACAATTAGTGTGTTTTTTGTTTAAAAATGATAGCACTCTTATTGAAAAACCCTGTAGTTAAAGGTCACGTCTGTTATATTTAGTTTTTCTCTTTCTTTACTTTTTTATGTTTGGTTATATTAAGTGTTAACGCCATATACCTCTATATATCGCTTTCCGTGTTATATTACTCAAATTATGCATCCTGATAAAATGTGTGACTCGCTCTCTTTCAAAATATTCTATAAAAGCACATGCAGTGTTGAAATTCATCCGCACTATGAGAGGGATACACTCTTAATGTTATTATAAAGCGCATGCTTTACTTTCATGTGAAAATTTTTATGCCTTTGCGGTTGTTGGAAATGAATACAGTGAAGCGTCCCATAAGCGGAAACTGGCGGGACCAGCCTTAATGACCAGTTAATAGGGCTGTCCGTTTGATAGATTGTAATAAATATTAAAAAATAATGAAAGCTTTTTGAAATTCAGCTATTCAGCATAAAGTTTTGGCTCAGATATTTGACAAAGAGGCCCGAAACTTGAATTCAGCTGCAGCAACAAAAAAGTAAATATTCACAGAGCCTCAAGCATAATTCCTTTTTTCGATTTTTTTTACCAGGTTTACACAAATAATCAGAGAGAAAAAAAACGTCGGCGTGTAAATAAGACTACTACAACTTCACTCCAATTTTTGTTTGAAATCATAATACAAACATACAAAAAACTGTTTATTTGTGTGAGTAATTTTCCTGAAGTACACATTTTTCTCTTTATTTGAGGCCATATTCCATTTATATGTATATGATCGAAAGCTTCAGGAGCGGCTTCGCATTTTAGGACTGCTCCACTTTACCCGACCACAGTTACCGTGTCTATCTGTCTGGCTGGGTTTTTTTTGCTGCTGACTAACAGTTCTGCGGTTCTCGCTCTTTCGCCATACACTTACCGAGTCCTTAATGCGCTTTGTTTGTTGCTGTTGTCATTTTTGTGTTGCTGTTGCCTGTGCGGGCGGCAGCAGCAGTTACTGCTAATGCCTGCTGATGTGGAAACTTCCCAGGCAATTTCCGCTTTAAGTGCCATTAAATTCGTATTCGTTTAATGAGCTTTCAACATGATGCTCGAGTTTTATTTTAATGACTTTCGATTCCTATATTATGCATATATATATATATATATGTATGTATGTATGTAAGTTTATGCATAATAAGACTGTGTATATACAAAATATGAGCTCAGTACAGAGGATTACAAAAAAATATCAAAATAAAAGGAAATAAAGCATAGCAACAGCGTCCTGTCATCAGCAGCATCATCATTATCATCATCGGCATCATCTGTGCCAGGATTGGTGCGGCAGCTTTCACTGCCACTGCTGCACGGCGTCTGGCAGCTCGATTATTTATTTGTTGCTTCTATGCGAAGTTCCTTCCTTCCCACTCATTACATTCTTTAATTTCACATTTGCCAATTTAACAGCTCCTTTGTACTCCACGTTGCCATTAATCCGTTGAGCGCCTTACCAGCTTCTCACTCAGCTCAGTCATTAACTTGCTTGGTTGCCTTGGTTGATGCGATGCCTTGCTGCGTATTGCTAATGTTTAGCGTTTCATTCAAGCGCCTTGAAGTATGCAATGTTTACCGTTCAACGCAATGTTGCTTTGGATTTGACTGCAGCGTTGATGCTCCAATGATTCGTTGAAGCGTTGGCTTGAGAAGTCTCTAAATTGCATTTACAAAGTGTGCAAATATTTATAGCAGATTTCCATGATTTTTCAAAGCAGCTATTTCTCAGTCTTGGCTTTACATTGTGTTTGTTTGCTCAAAACAGTATTGAGAGTGTGTACACTGAGAGACAATTTCAATCAGCAATAATGTTACATGTACGTGAGGATATGTGGTGGGTTTCAATTCCTTGGAAGACATTGGTTTCGATTTTATTTTCGTTTTCAATCATGCTGTGAGTTTGATCGAGGTTCTTTGGAAGACTTTGGAGGATTACAAAATAGACGAGTTTGCGACGAAAATTGCTATAAGGTCTATTACTTTCGGTTGGAAATGGGAAATGAAATACTCTAAGTCAATTTTCGAAAACCCGTGAATCAATTTCATCTGGAATATGTCATTGTAGTGAGTTTACTTCAAAGACTTTATTGAATTAGCACCATTATACAGTCAACACAAAGTTAAGTGGAAAGCTAGATGGCCTAAAAACAACGTTAAATTGGATTTCAATGAGTTGGAGAAAATTATTTGAGAATTTAGCTGCCAATGGAATTAAGGTGCAGTGAGCTATAAAGAAGTTCCTGACACTCAAAAGTATTTTTAAATTTCAAAAAATACAGATTCTGATTAATTATCGTCTAATCCATCCACACTTATCTAAAAGAATAGTAAACCTACAAAATACGCCAACAATTGTATTAAAATTCTGTCGAGAAAGATGCCAAGTGATCGATGAAAGCCCACTATTAACATATCGATTTAAATATGCCTTTGAGCTGATCAGACATTCTAGACGTACTATAGCCACTTTTTGGCAGATTACGCGTGAGTCGTGCCATGCTGTCATGTTATTCTTGTTCACTTACACCTGAACAATCTTTAAAAATCGTTCGACATTATTACAAAACTTTACGTTCTGTAAAAAATGTGTTTCGCGCTTCGCTCAACTTATGATCAACATAATCGGCCTACTGAGTGTACTTTGCGCAACACCATCACCCATATCACCGAATAGATCAAATACAGCTGTGGGTTTAGACCAAGACCGTGGAGGTTCGAAACTTGGACTGACGTATGGAATGAATTGGCGCATTTTTCGACGATATCTTAAATTGAAAGCATACGAAATACAAATTGTGCAAGAACTGAAGCTCTTGAAAAGTTCCAAGCCAAATTTTGTTCAGCGATGAGGCCTATTCCTGGTTCAAATATGTAAGCAAGCAAAATTGGTGAGAACGTAAGCGTCAATGGCGACCGTTATCGCGCAATGATGACCGATTATTTGATGCCTGAAATTGAAGCTGGTGATCTCGGCGAGATTTGGTTTAAACAAGACAGCGACACTTCCCACATATCGCTTCAATCAATGGATTTATTGAGGGAACACTTCGGTGAGCAGATAATTTCATGTTTTGAGCCGGTCGACTGGCCACCAAGATTGTATGATATTATATCACACCGTAAAGTCTATGCGGACCATCCCGCTTTTATTTAGGCCTTGGAGCAAAACATCACTCGTGTCTATCGCCAGTTACCAGTCGAAATGCTCGAAAATTGGACTTAACGGTTAGAACATCCAAGATAAAGCTGAGGCCGACATTTGTAAAAGATAATCTTTGAAAAATATTTTTTTTTTATTTTTTATTTTGTTTATACGTTACAACTAGTTCAAGTAAACGAAAGGACTAACAAGCAACTTGAATGTGACTTAAACATATAACCATTAAATCACAAAACTACTATGAGAGTATTGGCTAATTTGAAAGATCGCTGAGTTTGAGGCGTTTGAGTCATCTTGGTGGTCCATCTCTGGAAGTTAACATAGCTACTTCTTTGTTACAGTGCTGTAGCAATCTTGCACTATGTGCTGTTGCAATTTTAAATATTTCTGCGTAAACCGAGTTTACGCCTAGATCACGCTCTATATCAGCGCATCTACAATACCAAGGCGCTTTGACAATTAGTTTTAGTACTTTGTTTTGAAACTGTTGGATGACTTTCTTATTGTTTGCGTTAGTACATCCCCAGAGTTGTGCACCATAGCTCCATATCGGTCGGAGTATTTGCTTTTAGATAAGTAATTTATTTTCGATGGATAACACTGATTTGTTACCGATTAACCAATTATAGTTTTTGAGTCGAATGTCCAGCCCCTTACGTTTGTTTTTTACGTGAACTTTCCACCACAGCTCTGCAAATGTGGCTGTTGTAATTGCAGTCTACTAGCAGGTCCTGCGTGTATAGAATATAAAGAAGAGGGCCCAACACACTACCTTGTGGAACTCCTGCTTTTATTTCCCTAAGAATAGAATATTTGTCTCCTTGTTTAACGCGAAAGTAGCGATCTGATAAATACGAATTTATGCTGTCATAATGCTGTTTCGGTAAAATCAGTTTCAGTTTCGAAAGCAGTCCTTTGCGACAAACTTTATCGAACGCTTTTGCAACATCCAAAAACACGGCAGAACAGAAGGCTTTTTCAATAATGTGTGCAATCCTGTGGATTTGATCAATCGTAGTATGGTTGGTTCGAAACCCAAACTGATACGCTGGTTTTATTGCTTTTCGTTCAAAAAATAAATGACAAAGAACGTTCTTTCGAATGATAATAAACATTCGCCATTAAATATGAAGTTTCAGTTTTTCTCTTGAAAAAGTAGGGAATCTAGAAATGTATTACCCTTTATAAAGATATAAAACACTTTGTAAACTACTTGTAGTGTAGTTATTCTCTTTGTCACAGGGTAATTCTGCTTAGTAATATAGATCCGTGAAAGTATTTGTAAGAATAATCCATCTTTTCAAGGAACTAAATCGTTGAACCCAATTTTCGGCTAAATCAAGACGTATGACATGAACAGCATGTTCAATATTGACTCTAAAGTTTGAAGAGTCTGGTTTATTGCAAGGGCCAATGACTTCAAATAACCGCTCGAGAAGTAGTTTAATGGTATTAAATCACAACTTCTTGGAGGCCATTCAATGGCACAATTTATTGAAATAATCGAATCTCCAAACTTTTATCGCAATAATTCGGTTGTTGCACGTGCTGTGTGAAACATATCGCCGTCTTGTTGAAACCAGATGTGGTCAAGATCAACTACTTCCAATTGTGGCCATAAAAAGTTGGTTTTCAACGATCTACACTGCTCTTCATTGACAGTAACGGTGTCACCAGCTTCATTTCGGAAGAAGTACAGACCGCTGATTCTACCAGACCAAAAATCACACCAAACTGTCAATTTAGGTGAATGTAAAGGTTGTTCATGAATAACTTGTGAATTTCCTTTGTACCAGTATATGCCATATAAAAAATGGTTGAAACGACACTTAGGAGTCATATAAGGGATTAATAAACCCGTTCCAAAGTTTCAAAAGGCCGGTATATATTGTATATGTCTGAAGGTTTACAATGGTAGGTTGCCATATACTCTAAAAACAACTATTCAAAATTTAAGGGCCCGATTGACAGAAATTGTTCTCTACTCATACTTTTCACATGATACTGATGTATCTGATTATAAGCTTGACTATGATTTTTGACCGAAATACATCATATCAGCAACCCATATATTGTGGGTATAAATAAAAATCACCAAAATGTATGATTTGAATTCTCAGATATTCAGGGTTCGGCACTCGAAGTGTAACCAACTTCAGACCATTCGCGCAGCTGTCGCACTGGAATCAGCTGTTTATAAATTTGCTGAATGACAGTTCGGAGTATTGTTCACAAGTTTACAGAAGCGTTTTGCCAAAATTGAACGCAAAAAAAAGTGATCAGCGATGGAATTCAAACGTAATAGTGTGATTGCTTTATATTTAGCTGGAAAATCACAGTCAGCAAATGTTCGTGAGCTCAAACACCTTGATGTGAATAAAGTTTTTGTTTATCGCACCATCACTCGTTACAATGATACAAGTAGCATCGCAAAATGCCATTGAAGTGTTCATCAACAGACTGCAACGTCACGTGAGATGGTTCGGAAAGTGAAGAAGCGACTTGAGCGAAATCCACGACGAAGTGCCAATCAAGTGGCTAAAGAACTGAAAATGTCCGACCGCAGCATCTGACGCATATTGAAAAATGAGCTCAAGGCTTGACTTACAAGTTCCTAAAGGCCCATGATCTCACACCGAAGCAGCAATAAGTAAGACTTAAGAGAGCGAAGCAGTTGCTTCGCTTGGTCGAAAGCGGTCAAATTCCGAACATTGTGTTTTCTGACGAAAACATTTTTCCAATTGAGCAATTCGTAAACTCTCAAAACGATAACAAACATTTCGGTCGCAAACCATGGACGTTTCAACAAGACTCAACACCGTCTCACAAAGCGCGAGTGAACCAAGAATGGCTGAAGAACAACGTTCCGAACTTCATTACGACCACACAATGGCTCTCGAATTCACCAGATGTGAATCCAATGGATTATTCTCTCTAGGCCATTTTGGAGAGCAAGATCCGAAGTAAAAAATACATCAGTCTCGAGATGCTGAAGAAAGCCATTGTCCGTGAGTGGGCCAAAATACCGGCAAGTCACATTCGGGCAGCTTGCGATTCGTTTTTTGACCGTCTCAAGGCCATCGTTAAGGCAAAAGGTGGTCATATCGAGAAAAAGTGAATTTATCCTGAATTTATGATTATTTTCACACATTTCGTACTTTAAAATAAATAAAAATAATTTTCCAAACCGAATTTATGGATTTTTTAATTCACTTCGAGTGCCGGACCCTGTAACAATAAATTTTGAATTTTTGTCTATTTGGGGGAAAAATAAAGAAACAGCAGCTAAAATACGGATCATTTGAATAAATCAAGGTGGCAACCCTGGTTAAGAAATGTTCATCTCCCCTATTATGTATCTACATTCTTAGTATATGCTTTAAAACATATGTGTATAAGTACATGCCTACATACATATGCCCAGTGCCAAGGCTTGTTGGTAAGCATATTAAGAGGCGAGTATTTACCGTTTTTAGTGAAGCAAATCTTTGTGAATTATTCGTTCTACTAATGAAATATTGTACACATCCGTACATACTTATGTATGTATTAAAAAAGTACACATGTGCCAGTCGCTATATCCGTTTGCATAGAAACTCGAACGAGCTTGCTTAGGTAAATACTGCATGCAATCAAATAAAGATTTTTATACTTTATTTATTCAAAGTCTTGCCTTACCTATTCGGTATGAATATATTATGTTTGAAAAGGTTTTTAATACTCGTTCGAATTCGATTTTAAATTAATTAAAAACAAACAGCTTAAAAGATTACGATATATTTGTGTTTGTGCATATGTAAGTAGTTATGATCGAATAGTAAAATAAATAACAAGTAAGGAAGTGCCAAGGTCGGGTGCAACCGAACATTTTATACTCTTGCAACTTGCTTCAGAGGCTGGAAAAACTTTGTATTAAAATATGTTGGGAGTGACTTAAACATCAATTATTCAATGAGATGAGTAAATTATACTCAAACATACTAAAATGATCCAGCGTGTCATCAATGAACCTTACATGCAAGGGGCGTTCAGTAGTAAACAGGCCTTTTTGAATCTAGCGAGCCCTTGGGCTAATGCGTTAGAATCTGCTATCCTTGTTGATTGTCCATTGAGAGGTTCATGACATTTCATTAATTGGAAGTGAAGTTATTGCGTTTTAAGTGTCGGTATGTTTGTGTTATCGGTGCGAAAATGAGCTTCGAACAAAGAGCCAACATTAAATTTTGTTTTAAAATTGATAAAACTTTTACCGAAACGTTTCAATTGATGAAACAAGTTTATGGCGATGATTGATTATCCCGTAGCGGAGTGCACGAGTGGTTTCAACGATTTCAAACTAGTCGCGAGGACATATATGACGATCAGCATGTGGGCCAATCAAAATCCGTGATCACCGAAAATTCCATCGAAACTGTGCGTGAATTCATCAAAAATCAGCCTAAATCATCATTTAAATTCATGGAAATGGAATTGAACATCTCCAAAACATCGATTTATCTCATTTTGACCGAACATTTGGGCTTACAAAAGGTGTGTGCATGGTTCGTTTTGCACAAATTGCCTGACGAACAAAAAGTTTTTAGAATCCAACATTCTTGTGACCGATTATTTTACCAAAAATCACATTTTAACCATTAACCACTCCCCGTAATCACCTGATATGGCACCGTGCGACTTCTTTCTTTTGGGAAAAATGCATTTGCCTATGAAAGGAAATCGTTATGCAGACGTAGAGGCCATTCAAAAGGCTTGCACCGGCATACTGGCGGCCATACCGGCCAACGAGCTAAAACACTCGTTCGACATGCTTTTGGACCGTGCAAAAAGCTGTATTGAAGCAGAAGAAGACTAGTTTGAATAAAATAAATTGACTTTGCCGAAAAAACCATGTGTTTTGTTTTTTTTACGTCCTTTTTACTTTGGAACGCACCTTGTACAATCAATATAAAATCAGCCGGATCTTCGAAAATCCTGATACTGGTTTTATGGGCGCTAGATCGAGTTTTAAGTAAAACACGGACTCTTGCATTTTCATTGAGCCGATATGAATATGTTGGCCAATATATGCGTTATAAAGTAACTCGGAAATTCGAAAATCTTTTGTTAGGTATATGTAGGTATGCTTGAATGGCTTGGAAGATAATTATTAGATTGGAAAATATCTCCCTTTCACTTTTTTGTCTTTTCAATTTCGCGGCTATGTATAAAGCGCTACAGAGCTCGTATCTGGCAATACTATACATCTTTGAAGGGTTTGACATAACCTACAAAACGACGCTACGCATGATTAGTTTAGATATTGCGTTCAACAAGTATAGACGTGTAACCATGGAGTTCACTAACGCCGAAATTCGCGCTATTTTAAAGTTTTCCTTCGTTAAAGACAAATCCGCTAGAGAAACGTTCCGTGAGATTAGTGGTGTTTTTGGGGATGGTACTCTATCACTTCGAGCTGCGGAGGAATGGTTTCGACTATTCACAGCGGGTGAAAACGACATCATGGATAAGCTAGCCGGCGGAAGATCTGTGACGACGAATACCCATCAAATCATGCAAAACATCGAGTTTGACCGGCATGTGGCACCTCGTGACATCGCCTAGAAGACGGAAGTCAGTCACCAAACTATTTTTGTAGGTGTCGCATGATTAGATGCAAATAAACCTTCTGGACCGAATCAATGCTTGCGATATGCTGCTGAAACGGAACGAACTCGAATAATTTTTGAAATGGATCACATACGACAATATCAAGCGAAAAGGGTGTTGGTCGAAGGCCGATGAATCGTCTCAAACAGTGGTCAAGCCATGATTGACGGCCAGAAAAGTTTTGCTGTGTCTTTGGTGGGATTGGAAGGGAATCATCCACTATGAGCTGGTCCCATATAGCCAGACGCTTAATTCTATCATTTATTGTGAACAATTGGACCGCTTGAAGCAGGAGATCGACCAGAAGCGTCTACAATTGGCTAACAGGAAGGGTAGGGTGTCCGTTCCCACGACAGTCGGGTCTACGTAACCGGAACGGACCCGGATTTTTATCCGGCCAAGCACTGTCAACTCGGCAGAATTCTGCCGCTACAACAACAACAACAGGAAGGGTGTAGTATTCCACCAGGACAACACACTTCGTTGATGACTCGTCAAAAGTTACGGGAGCTCGGATTTGAGGTTTTATCGCATTCACCATATAGCCCGAACATAGCGCCAAGTGATTACCACCTGTCCAGTCCAACTTTGAAAAGTGGCTGTCCGAGTTCGTCGCAAATAAGGAGAGGGGCTTCTACGAGGGGTATAATGAAGTTGCCGTCTAAATGGAAACAGATTATCGAACGAAATGGCGCATACTTGAACTAAATCCGATCCCTGTAACACTTTTTATAAAGCATTGAACACGTGCCAAATTACAGTTCTGGCACTTTATGAGTTTCTTTAACGACGTTGTGTTGGCGTGGCAGCAGTTCGATGACGCTCATTTGCAATACCGACCGCTTTGCGATGCCGTGAAACATGTATACAAGGTTTCGTTAGACACCTCGATTTTTACTGAAGTTACAGCTTGCACAGACGGACAAACGGGCACACAGTAACCCGGATTTTAACTTCTGTTTCAACGGAGGAATGTTATTTTATATTGGTTTTAGCTATGCCATTGAGAGGCCTGTTTTAACATCAAGGTATGTGTCCAATGTTTTCAGAAGAATATGAGTTCTGTAGCCAAGGCGAGAACATAAATGACACAAAGTGAAGATGTAATGTATTAAGTCGAATAATATTAAGTACAGTGATATTTTTTTAGATATTTTGCAAAAGTTATAATGATAATGTAAACCTATTAGCGCAGCTGTCTTCTATTATCTACAACTTGTATATCTTTATCAATATAGTTACTATTGACAAACCCTTCATTAATATATTACACCTTCCTAACCGTTCTGTAGTCACTGGCTAACGACCTGTATTACAAGTTTCCAAATAGTGTTAGATTAGATCAGTTAACATTCCGAAATCGCTTGATAGTTGAGTTTGAGAAATGTCAAATAAACATTGTTGGTTATATGTATATAATGAAATCGGTCAGCCGGTCTCGAATTGTGCAGCTCCAACATGGTCGCTTCGGAATGGCAAGACGAGTTGAAAGAAGCAAATAAAGAAGCTCCAGATCAGATATATCAGAACACAACACTTTAGACTATAACAAGATGCGTGTTGTTGTTGTGGTGATCTAGTACTCGCTTAGATGGTAAGGCTCACGTTAGTTGTCATCGAAGTCCTTTAACGTTAGGTTCAACAATGTGCTGTTTCGACGGAGCGGGATCATAGCGAGAGGGGTCTTAGATAAGTGGGATTCATTAAGCATGCAAAGAGATAGTTAGAACTATACGGGGACTCATTGTATGCATAATTTATACATGTTCGACAAGGCGAGGTCAATTATGGATAAGCAGAAGTTGCGCAAGGGTTATTCTAGATTATCGATTCAATTCGGGCTCTCGTTTACGGTGGGTGGTGGTTGAACTACAAGTACATCATTGACTGGGAGTGAGTCGGTGAAGGTGTTAATGTTTCCGTTATGAATGGTGGTTAGTTTATGACTGAAGTTTGTTGCGTCCATCGTTTGGTCGGCTTACTGCTCAATGTCGTCGATGTAGTCAATGTATGACCTGTTGTTGATGCTCCTTGGAGTCGTCTCTTTTTCAAGCAGACGACCGCAGTAATGATTTTCTGCCTCTTGCCTTGGGACAATGCTAATCACCCCTATCTCAACTAACATCTTCTCTCGTTTTTCGGGCCTACCGTTAGATGACTTCGATAACAATTATACTATCTTTCCTCTAAATTATTCTGTGTATTGACCATACAGAAAAATAGCCAATAAATAGCTGTGACTGTACTTCTGTTGTACATATATATATTATATGTATGTATATCATCTGTTACTGCCCGCTTTCCACGGCATAATATAATAAAATCATAGTAGTATATGCAAAGAAAAATTGTGCATAAATTAAACTTAGCATTCTGCCTTGGTGGAATTAAACTTGTACGAGCTAATGCCGCAACCAAAAAAAAGCGGCGTGAGTTTTCGGTTTTTTACCTTACCTATGCATTTGGTCTTGCGTGAGTTTCGAAAAAAATGTTGTTTTTCTTTATTTCGGTACAGTTTTCGAATATGCTTATTAAGTACGAGCAAAACACTCAAGACGCCCCCAACCAAGCGCAGCCTCTCTAATACCCTATTTTATATGCTCCGTCGGCCAGCAATTGTTTGCGCCTTAGTGCCAGCGTGCCCAGCCAAGTTTGTTGTCTTCACACTTCGCTGCGAACGGCCGTAAAGAAGCTGGTTGCTTATTTGACATAAAATGAAATAAACGAAGAAATTAATAAGGAGCCGTAAAATTTTGGCCCAGATGGGCAAAGGACGACCATAGCTCGTAAACAGGTGCGGCCTGTGGGTCGGGAGACGAGCGTGTAGTTCGTGCATATCCGTGTTCGCACTTTCGTGCCAAAACGAGTATTTCGTATACACAATAACGCACAATCCAGGCGTGAAGCGACGTTTGAAAAAAGTTTTTAAGCTTTCAGGTTTTTCTTTGGCATTTTTTCTTACCCACTCCATTTTTTCCACGCAATCATTATTATCATTTGTAAGTAAACGCACCTGCTGTGCAAACGACGATCGAAAAATTGCTTTCTTTCGTTTTAGAAAGCGGTTGGTGAGGAGACACAAACCACATACTATACATACTTACATAAACATAAATCGGAGGCAAGAAAAAAGTAAAAGCGACGCAATAGAAGCAGGCAGCAAAGTCAAACGAAGCAGAATAAAAGAATCCTTTCAATAATTTATGATTTGAACAGAGTAATGTATATACAGACACATACATATACATATGTGACATATAAATAGAATTGTATGTGCTGCCAGGCGGTTCACGCTGATGGGCTATAATTAAGTGACAACACCGACTTGCCCAACAAGCGGCTAACAGGACGCAGAAAAGACCATCGTGGCAGCCTCAACCGTAGAGAAAGGCCGAAGAAGGTAGAAAGCCTGTGATAGAAGCGTGTGTTGTGAAAGGAAAACTTGACAGGTTGGTAATGGAAGTCCATTGAGCTTGCCTTGATTTTTGCCTTTTCCGTTGAAACTACATCCATCTACTGGCGTGGTCAAGTGCAGACAAAATTTGCAAATATAAAAGTTCTATTGCTGTTGTTTTTTAAGAAAAGCAAATGTGCAAAGTTGTTGACAAGTTGACTGCCAGTGAATGATTAATTGCATGACTGACGGCATTTTGGAAAGTGAAAAAATGTAAAGTTCTATAATAACAATAATAATGAACAATTAATTCCTCTCGCGCTATAGCACTGAGATGCAGTCCCAACTTGTACTCAAATTCTGTACATCAATACTTTTGTATAACGGTCATAAATATATTCATGCTTAAAGGTTTGTTTAGGCGTTTGGTTTTCAATGAGGCAATTCTTTTTCAGTGTTGGTTTTCTTAGTAGCTGCTACTTGATTTATATTCAGGTAGACTTACCCCGAAACAACGTTTATTACCAAAACAAGTAAGGAAGGGCAAAGTTTGGGTATATCCGAGCATTTTATACTCTTGCAACTTCTAAGAAATAAAGTACATAACGCTTATTAGTTATACTGGGCGAGTTTTCACCACATTTTATTCATTATAAGCGCAGATGTGAACCTTTATAAGAAAAACACGTCTCTCAATTTATTTAAGGGGGTATTCTGGTCTTGAAGCATGAATTTCAGGTAATTTTTAAAGTGTCGTAAAAAAAGGCAATTAATATTTTTATTATCCATTTTTTTATTAGTTATTTGTTAATTTTAGAAGAGTACAGAAAAAAATTAAAAACTAAAAAAAGTAAAAAATTTCAAAAATTATGAGCTGACGAAGTGGGGGGTCTCTAACAACCCTCCTAGCTATCTGAAACCAAAAAAAAAAAGATTAGTAATCTAGAATACCGTCGCATTGGCCGGAACTACGGAATAGTGGGAAAATTTTTTTTTCACAAAATGGCGGTTGCTTGAAATAAAAGTTTTTTTGGATCACTTTTTCTGACTATTTCGAATTTTTTAAAAATAATAAAAATAGAAATTTGGAGATGGGGCTAGTTCCAACCATAGATAAGCCTATAAAGAAGACTCTAAAAAAATTTCAATTAAATCGGTCCTGTAGAACCTGAGAAATCGGGGGTATCGTTCCGAAAAAGTCAGTTTTGAGAAAAACGCGTTTAAAGTTTCGCGTAAAGTCTTTTGTTCGATTAGTTCCGGCCGAACCAGTTTGGATGCCGGGTCAGAAAAATGCCTATATCTCCGAAAATAATTTGAATTTTGAAAAATCCTCTTGTACATATATTCTTGAATAGTTAAACTTTGAAAATATAAAAAAAAAAATCAATTTTTTTAAATTTCTAGACCAGAATACCCCCTAAAATTAACTCACTTATTGGCCGACATATGTTTGAAAAGCTTTAAAATCGAAGGGAAGTATTTATCCGATTCAACCCATTTGCAGCACAGAGACATACTACTAACAGTAAAGGATTATCTTTGAATTGCATTATATTCATATATCTGCACACATGACTGATATTTTCAGTAAAAAGTTAACTATAGGTACTGGCCTCCAAATATTCGGTACCTACGGGCTTGTACAGTTTTGGTTCGATTTACGCAATTTTTAGCGTCACAACTCAAATGTACTCACTATTCGTGCAAAGTTTTATCTTGATATATTAATTCATTCTTGATTTGTATACTGGAAAGTGAATGAATCAAATTGAATTTTAAATTGTGTTATATAAGAAGCAGGCGTGGTTGTAGTTCTATTTCACTCTTTATCTCGCTTTTAGTAGTTTTTCACAGTACCGTTTTATGTAGGTGCCACTAGCTACTGCGATCCTCTCGATTTCTCAAATCTTACTCAAATGACAGCTTGCACGGACGGACGGGCAGACCACAGTCGCACTGATTTGAACTCGTCTCCCCATTCTGATTTTATATATAGTATAAGATATATGTATCTGTATCTATCTCGACTAGTTGGAGGTGTTACATTCAACCGTTAAGTGAACCGGTAAAGGTATGAAAAGGTATGAATTGTAATTTTGTGCTCATTTTGTTTGTTTTATGCTTGTGGTCCAGCATCTATCGAATTGTATTCTGTTGCATCCGCCGATCAGGAGTTAATTAATCTTCAGCGACATTTGGCGTTGAAAAAATTATCAGGATGTTATGTTTACAGTAAGTGACTAATGCTCATGAGAATAATTGATGATTTTCGAATTTGAAAGTTCACATAATATATTTTATTTATATACAATTTAGTAAACAAAAGTATTAATTTAAGCTCGGTGATCTTCTGCATTCTGCCTAAAGGTTTAATAAGCTCTTCGGCAGTTGCACTAAATGGTTACTTTTATCTATATTTTAAGTAATACATCAGTTATGGGTCAACATATACGCTATCTGTGAGCTTGATAAGTTATGTCCCGATTTCGACAATTTTTGATATCACATGTCTTGCTCTATGTACAAAGTTGTTTTCGATATCCTCTTTGGTGCTTGATTTCACTGAATTTGGCGAAAATTGGTCTATTGGTTTTAAATATATTCGTTGTACCAAATTGTACTTCCGTATCTTAAGTTGTTGTTTATTGATTCATAGCGTTTTGTGGGCGAGGCTGTGGTTCGATTCCGCCCAACTACATATATTACCACACTGCTTACGGTGTCAAGAAATGTATACACCCTGACAAGAAAGTACCGGGAATTCTTCATTTAAATTTCCCGCTTATATGGAAGACAGATACTTTTTTTTTCTAGGTTGGTACAATTATCCTTAATTATGATGTCAAAAATTAGCGCGATCTGTCAACAACTGTGTTTACATCAGCTGTTTATGTCAGTCGATCTCGGCTCTCGCGTCGAATTTGTTTTGATGTCTTCAATTAACTCAAAACGGTTTCCCCGGAGCGGTTCTTTGAGTTACAAGAATAGCCAGAAGTCATATGGAGCTAAAGCAGGTGAATACGGTGCTTGCTCAATGATATTTGTTGAGTGTTTGGCCAACATTTAACAAAAAAATTTTGTAAAATTCGACAAACACTACTGAGGTGGACTGACATAAACAGCTGCTGTAAACACACTGGTTGACAGATCGCGATAATTTTTGGCATCATAATTAAGGATACTTATACCAACCTAGTAAAAAAAATTACCTCTTTTCCATATAAGCGGGAGATGAGAGGGGGAAATGAAGAATTCTCGGTACTTTCTTGACAGGGTGTATAATAATATATGAATATTATGAATATTTACGCGGTAAGATATATCAGTCGTAAGGGGCGACTAAAATCTAATATGCACTATGACTGTTATTTAGCTTGTCTCGAAATTTGAGCATAGTCTTGCCAGAAATAGTGCTATGATACTCAGCTTGAACTGATATTATAGACTTTTCTAATCAAAAGACATTTGAAGTTCAAGGAACACATGCCACCACCAGATCACTGAACTTAAATTAACAGCAGTCATTGAGTTTGTTGGGTGCTCAACTGGTAATATTAAAGGCCACAAAGTTTCACCGGAGACTTAAGTCTGGTACCACGGGTAGCAGTTAGCGTTTGGAGTTCGCTCCAATTTGGGCTATGCCCTTTGGGGAGATTCTTGGTGGCTGTGGTTTAAGCCCAAAGCAATTATAATTGAAAATTCAGTTCAGTGCGGTCGGGTGCCGAACCCTCAGCACGGTAGATGTTTTAGGTCGGCCTCGAACCCAGCCAAGGTAAAAAAGGTGTGTCTTCCACCTGACCAGTTGGAACCAAATAATACTTGAAAAAACATGTTTTATTTGGTTTGCCGATCAACGCATTGTATTGATCTATGTGCTTTTTAACACTGTGGGGTAAAGCCGTCGTCGACAGGTATTCAGGTAAAAATACAACGACTTTTGTTTACTTTACCTTTGCTCAAGTTACAGCTTGCACCAACGGACAAGCAGACACACAGTCACCCGGATTTCAACCCACTCTCGTCATCCTGATCATTTATATATAATCCACATCAATCACGAATAATTTTAGTTGCTACAAACAACCGTTAGGTGAACAAAACTATTATACTCTCTAGAAACATGTTGCGATCTTAAAACCGTATCTTAAATTTACTTTTGGTAGCAAAGACATACAATAGTAATGAGAATCAGTTCGAAAAATTCCTTTTTTAGAACCTGTTGTTTGATCATTTTTAAATAGTAGATATATAGCCTTTACAATCTGTATCCAATATGCTGCTGTTGTTTTTGTAAGTGTATAGCTTTAGCCGTTAGTTTATATATATTATCTCAAATGGTCGCAGCAAGGATTGGCGCTGCAGCCATGCCTGATATGCTTTGTTTTTCAATTTAACTTTTTAAACTGCATTTACCGGTTCACTCCTCTTGCAGTTGCAACTTTAAAACAATGTTCGCTCATAGTTCCCAAGTCGAAGCAGAATACACTTTTAATTTTTCAATTTTAACTTATCCAAAAGTTCGAATAAATTTCGTAATTTTTAAGAGCTTTGAACTTTCGCCAACACACGGAAGAGCTGTTGTTAAAGCTGACAAAGAA
This sequence comes from Bactrocera neohumeralis, assembly GCF_024586455.1. Lineage (NCBI taxonomy): Eukaryota > Metazoa > Arthropoda > Insecta > Diptera > Tephritidae > Bactrocera > Bactrocera neohumeralis. Next base: position 29,393,412 of record NC_065920.1, read on the forward strand.
TATTGAGTTATAAAAAAGCAAGGATATAGGAAATAGAACATTAACAACAACACAAATAACACAACGTCGATAGATATGTATGTAATTGTGAACATGACAAAAGCAGTAATAAAATGAAGTGCAGAGAGCTTTGTGAAAGTGGTGAGGATCAAACTGTTGCCAGCAACACAGCTCAAAAACTCTTAAAGTTATTAAAATCTCTGCTGCACAATAACGGTGAAAGAAAAATCACAAATAACTGTGGGAACTAAAAATGTGTAACCAAATACGTCGGTATGTGTATGCGTGTGTGTGTGTGCGTGTGTGTAGAAAAATGCGTACGAACGAGGTGCCGTGAAAGAAATGGAGCTCAGGTGCATTAAACGTTGGGAACTTTCAAAATGCAATTTTATGAAGTGGCAGCGGGTGGCTGCTAGTCGCAGAGCCGTGTAGGCGAAAGTGTGTGTAAATAGGAACAAAGCAACAATTGCGCTTCCCGCAGGCATTGGCAAAAGCACGAAAGGCTGCTATGTAAGCAAAATGGTTGGCGGTTTGGAGGGAGGAGACGATGCTTATGTTGTAAATATGCTTACGAGTATTTATACCTACTTATACAGCTACACCAGCCTCATTGGTTGTGCTTGTTGGGCATGTAAAATTATGAGATTTTCTGCAACGGCATGTCGTAATGGCGATGCAGCATGTGGCACAAATAAAAACAAAGAAATGAAAACAAAAATAATTAAAATAAGAATAAAATTGGCAACTGAAATAAGCACGCAATTATGGAAATCGACAAAAGAGTTACTAAAACACTTACTAAACGAAAGCTATTACTCCTGAAGTGTGCATTTTACTTGCAATATACTTAGAAATACATATATGTACTCACATGAATGTGAATATGTGTTGGCAGGAGACTTTAGCGTAGCCAGTCTTATATTTAGATTAAAGCCAACACCCAAATCTGCACAACCTTTTAACTCTGTAGCCGAATACGCATGCCGTTTCTTCGTTCAATCTTCGTTCTATGCAACATTATCGAACTTTTTTCTTCAGCAAGCTTTGCCTTTCCTTTGTTGTTGGAGTTTTAGCTCGTAAATGAAAAAGTTTTCACACTTTTCTTGTAGATCAGCACAGTACCCAACAGTAATCGCCTCTCCATCGTGTATATATTTTTCTGTCTTTTCTATATCCATGTCTACGTTTTGAGGCTGCTTAATACTATAATGGGTTGTCAAAAAGTCTTGCGGTATTTTTATTGAATTTTTTTTTTTTTATTGAAATTGAAATGAATTTTTGATGACTCATGCCCAGCTCTTGACCGATGCTACGGCTGCTACTATGCCGGTCTCTTTCGACCAATTCAGCGATTTTATCGCAATTTTCGACGACAGGCCTTCCGAGCGTGGCGCATCTTCGACCACCTCTACACCAGAACGAAAACGTTGAAACCATCGTTGTGCGGTGGAAATGGAAACTGTATCGGGTCCATAAACTGCACAAATTTTATTGGCGGCTTGAGATGCATTTTTGCCTTTATCGTAGTAGTACTGTAAAATATGCCGTATTTTCTCTTTATTTTGCTCTATGTTTGCGACGCTATAACTCACGAACGACTTAAAAGAAACGACAATCAATCAAACACGTGTTAGCGCGTGAAATGAGCTTTCCAAAAAGGTATAGCATGACCCGATGCGACGAATAAAACTAGAACTACGCGCTTTCAGCGCCAACTAGCAAAATACCGCAAGACTTTTTCACAACCTATTATTTGGGCCTGTCTATTTGAACAACAAAGTCAAGGCAAACTTTACAAAAGTAGAAAGAAACTGGTAAAAGCATCTATCTGAGAAATTGTTTACTTATTTTCAAATGTGGTATCCGCTATATTTGTGTAATATCTTACAAAAATTTAGAGACACTAAAAACTCTTCACTTTATTACATCGTTTCTGCAGCAACCGGTGCTTCTAATGAAGTCCAATTTCGGAACGATCGTCCAAAGCCAATAATCGCGATTATATGCATATACAAAGCTTTGCATACCTGTTTTTCTACCTCCTGATAGACGATATAAAAGTCAATGTATGTTATTCTCAGTCTATTGGGTTGTCTGCCTATTAAACAGTGGAACTAGAGTTCTTATATCATTCCTTTAAATTTTAATAGTCGGCAAGCTCTATATTCCATTAACGCCACGGTGTCAGATTTGCCTGATTTCTGAGCAATTTCGGATTGACTCCAGTTATTTTTTATAACTGGTTTGTCTTTTAAATATCGATAAATAGCCAGAGGCATACAAATTCAGTATTTTCTGGTATCTAGGGTGTAGGGTGGTGCCTGCTTTGGTTAGTTCATCTGCTTCACAGTTACTAGAAATATCATTATGTCCTGGATCCCATTTTAAAATTGGTAAAACTTTTACCGGAGCGTTTCAATTGATGAAACAAGTTTATGGTTGCCTATCATCGTAGCAGAGTGCACGAGTGGTTTCAACGTTTTCAAAGTGGTCGTGAGGGCATACATGACGATCAACATGTTGGCCAATCAAAATCCGTGATCACCGGAAATTCCATCGAAACTGTGCGTGAATTCATCAAAAATCAGCCGAAATCATCATTCAAATTCATGGAAATGGAATTAAACATATCCAAAACATTGATTTATCGCATTTTGATCGAACATTTGGACGTGTTCGGCCCGAATATCGTGAAGATGAACGTTGGCGTTTGTTGCACGATAATGCGCCGTCTCATCGATCGACGCTTGTGACCGATTATTTGACCAAAAATTAACCATTACCCATCCCCGTATTAACTTGATATGGCATCGTGCGACTTCCTCCTTTTCAGAAAAATGCATTTGCCCATGAAAGGAAAGCGTTATGCAGACGTAGAGGCCATTCAAAACGCTTGCACCGGCATACTGGCCGCCATACCGGCCAACGAGCTAAAACACTCGTTGGACAAGCTTTTGGACCGTGCAAAAAGCTGTATTGAAGCAGAGGGAGACTATTTTGAATAAAATAAATTGATTTTGCCGAAAAAACGATTTGTTCTGTTTTTTTTTAAGTTTAAATGTTCACTTCGGAACGCATCTTGTAGCTCCACTAATTATTCTTTCGCCATATTTGATGATACCCTAAGCGAATTTAGTGATTTCAAAGCCGCTTAGCTATCTGTCTATATGAATATACATTATTATTCAGTATGAGCACACTTCTTGCCAGAACAAAAACACTTCTTTTAATTGCTGTGATTATTTCTTTGGAAACACTGCACCCGCATTTACTATGCAGAGCAATTCTGGTATCTAATTATGTCGAAAAGATATCACCTCTCACTCGATTATCTGGTTTGTACCTATACGTATAGATGCCAATCTCGGCGTTCCTGTCTACCTCGACCCTTTCCCAGTCATCTCTGGAAGCAAAGGCAATATTGGGGATCAAATTTAGTTTCCGAATTTTATAAGATAGTCCGTGGTAGTAATAAGAATCGGAAACGGGTGGATTCCCTCAGTCTAAGAGACGACTTCGCTGCCAGTTGCTTACTTGTTCTATAAAATCTGAAATTGTATCATTCAGACATTTTCTGTAACTTCGTACCGAGTGAATTCCAACTACAAGTGCATACAGACATCTGAAAAAAATGTCTCTAGCATTCTAGCGATACTCTCATGCTTTGTATTCTCTAGACCCTTCAACCAAGTAGAGAAGATCAAGCAATCAAATATTGACCTTTTTTAATGTATGTAGTTCTGTAGTCAACAATATTATTATGCTTTTGCAACATATTGCTACAAAGTAAAAGCTAAGATATTTTGATAAAACTAGGTACTCATATTCCTTGGCAAAAAAGTATGGGTTTCAAACTACGTCAAGTGGTCCAGGGAAATTTCGCAAAATCACCGATCAATTTTGAAAATTAGCAGTTCATTACGAGGAAGACCAGACGCATACCATGTGATATAAATATTTCGTAAACATTTTTTTTTTTTTGTTAAAGTTATTAAAGGTTAAATTTTGGGAGCTCTATAAAAGTGTAAAATTATTTTCTTATAAGAATCAATTAACATACTTATTAGGGAAAAACTTTGAACGAATAGTGCATTTGAGGTGTGCGGCCTTTTGACTAAAACTTGCCCAAATCAGACCAAAACTTTTCAAGCCCGGTACTAAATTTGGGCCCAGTGCTTATAATTGACTTTTTACCAAAAATAACGGTCAATGTATGAGACATATAATTGAAGTTTAGAGAGAATCCTTTCCTGATAGTAGTATGTCTATGTGCTACACATGGGTTGAATCAGGTCAATATTTCCCTAAGCCCTCAAATACCTAACATAAAAATTTTCGAGTTTGAGGCTGACTTTCTAACGAATATACCAGCCAATACTTTTTACAACAAAAATAAAATCGGTCAATGTATGAGACCAGCTTCTTCGTCATATAATTGAAGAACCACCTTTAGAGAGAATCCTTTCCTAATTTTTTAACGATTGTACCCCAAATAAAGAACCTATAAATCTCATAGTAGTCAAGTATGTCTATACATGTTATTGCTACACATGGGAAATACCCTAAAAAAAATTCCCTGAAAATTGTGAGCCCTTAAATTAACACTAAGGACTGGATTTTTAATCTATTAAAATTCTATAAAGCCTTAAGCCGAATATCTGGTATTAATGATACCGGTTTTGACCTTGGATCAGTATATAAAATTGACTTTGTCAGGTACATTTTTTCTAAAATAACTTGTCATTTACGAGATATATACAAAAAAAATTAGAGAGTGAAAAAGTCAGGTTTAAAGCCCCGTACTACTTTGCCGGTGTGAGTTTCGACTTGATCACGTTTGTATGTGTCTGAAGTCAAAGCAGTGGCGAAAGATCTTCGCTGTTTTTAATATTCAGGAAAATACAAAATTTTTTTATCTTCCGTCAAACTGTATGTACCTCAAATTCAATAACACCTGGACATAAAAATTTTCGAGTTTGAGGCTGACTTTCTAACGAATATACCAGCCAATACGAGAGTTATCTTAATAAACTTGAAAGAACGGGTTATTCTTATAACAACACAACTTTGTGCTTAGAATAAATAAAATCGGGTGAAAATCGCTCTATACCTCATTTAATTAAGAAATTTTCTGCTTAGAAACTAAATGTTTCCAGCTTCTTCGTCAATATTATTTTTTTGGGAAGTGAACATTGAACCACCTTTCTACTGCTTGACCACAATCGATGTTTAAGTTTATAGTATATCCATGTGTGCTAAATATAATATTTTTAACGATTGTACCCCAAATAAAGAACCTATAAATCTCACTTTGTGAGTCTGTTCAATCTCCAGCGCAGAGTATTCTCGCCAAAGCCAAACCTTGTCACAGCGAAACTGCTGGCCGCGATTATTATACGAAATACAATTATATACATGTTATTTGCATATGTATATATAGGGTGTCTTTTTTTTGAACTGTTCATTATTTTCAGTCCCATCATGAAATTTCCTTGGAAATACCCTAAAAAAATTCCCTGAAAATTGTGAGCCCTTAATATTAACACTAAGGACTGGATTTTTATTTACATACCATCTATTAAAATTCTATAAAGCCTTACTTAAAAAACCGAATATCTGGAGAAGTATTAATGATACCGGTTTTGACCTTGGATCTCTTTTGTAGCAAATAAAATTTTCTATAAGTTTGTCAGGTACATTTTTTCTATAGCTCTTGTCATTTACGAGATATATACAAAAAAAATGAGAATTTCGTGAAAAAGTCAGGTTTAAAGCCCCGTACTACTTTGCCGGTGTGAGTTTCTTATATCTTTTGGCTCTTTCTTAAAAATAGTGATAGGACTTAAAGATGTACTTTTCTAGATTTGTATAGCGACGTGTCACTCTCACAGTTACCCTATGCTTTGAATGTAACAAATACTTTTATTTTTCCAAATTTTCAAAAATGGTATTTAAAAACTCCAATTCGGGCAAAAATTCCTGCAAATTGTGGAAATGGGTTTTTTCTATGGCTTTTAATAAGATGTCTTGTAAATTTACTATCAATTTCCTCAAAAACCGTATTGTGAGAATTTTGGAACTTCAGAATTTGCGTGGCTTTTAGTTCCTAAATTTTATATACTTAATATCGAAGATATTTTGTAAAAATTCACTTTTGTTCGAACCACCTCATGAAACTTGTAGGTAGGTAGATAAAGGGGGGCGGCAGAACATCCTTGGCCCCGGGCGCCCGAAGTTGTAGCTACGCCACTGAGTCAAAGCGATGTCATAAATTGATTCTGAGCTATAGAAATTCAAAGATAAAAAATGGGATGATGGGACTGAAAAAATAAATAGCTCAAAAAAAAAAAACACCCTAGTATATATATGTATATATTTAATTTCCAGTATAATTACGAGAAAATTATATGTACTGATTGTATCTAATTAAATAAGACCAAGCTAAATTGAAAACTTTATAAATATCTTACAGTTTCACTTATTTTAGAAACAATTCGTCAATTTTCTTTCTCAAAATCCGAATATGATTTTGCAATTCATTGTTGTTTTTATAGTATTTTTCTGCATCATTCTTTAGGTTGTTGCGTTTTATTCCCGTTCTAATTGTTGAAGCTTTGGCTCTGCTTGCCAAGCGTTCGTGTTGTTGTTGCTGTTACTTTAGCTGTCGCTTTTATGGTTATTTTATATTGGAAACTTAATTCCATTTCACTGTTTATATACTTGAGAGAAAAGGCTTATGTAATGGATGCTACAAAAATACCTGAAACAGGGTGCCTCTTAAAATAAAAGTCTGTCGTGCTAATAAGTCTCTAAAGATTCCTACGAACGGGTAATTTATTTGGAATTGCGAAAAAATAAAAGGAAAAAGAGATACAAAAAATTAGTTATAAGCTAAATAATTTTACTAATATCCGTCCGTTGACCTTTCGTATTCTAGCACTGGAACTTGCTGGTTCAAAGTGGAACATGGGACGTCTTTCGAATTACTCACTTTTCGCTAGGTTCCTCATTGCAATGATAGGAGTTTCACTGCCCTATATGTATTAACGAGGTGAGGCTAAATATTGTGAAGGCCACAATTTGTTAAAGTTGCAATGAAGAAGATGAGGTGGAAATATCTAGATACTTTCCCTCCACTATTCAACTTTTGCAAAATAGGGTTAAAGCAACTCGGTAGTCATACCTTGGGGTGGAACTAATATTGGCTGCTTCCGCAAATTTGTGGAAAGGTTAATATTGCAGATAAAGTGGAATTCTTGATGCCTCGATATGTGGTTCACTTGACTAAGGCATTAAGGTGCACTTGAGGGTCCAAAACACACTACTCAACTAACAGAATAGTGAAAACAACTTCAATACTCATCAGCAACTCGTGAGAAAGTGTTTCTGGTGCCGAAACATTTAGAATGTTGGAAAAGGTAAAAGAGGGTCGAGAATGCGTTGACAACGAACCATGTCCAGGACGGCCATCAACACCAACTGATGATGAACACGTCAATAAAATTAAGAATTAACAGTCAAAAGATCTAACCAGCATCGTTTGAATATCGAACCAATGAAAGGATTTTTGAAACATCATTTGGTGAAAATACGTATTATTAATAATGAGTCTTGGGTCTAGGATCTACGATTACGACCCGGAAACAATGATCAATCGGCTGAATATCGTTGGAATGGTGAGCCGAAGCTGAAAAAACAACTTTAAAGCAGATAAAATAATTTTTTCTAAATTATTCACCAGATCTAGCTCCGTGTGACTTCTGGAAATTCGGCAAACTCAAACGACCGCTCCAGGAAAACCGTTTTGAGTCAGTTGACGACATTAAACGAGAATCACTACGCGCATTGAAGGCTATTCCAGAAATTGATTTTAACAACTGTTTCGAAAATGGGAAATAATATTGGCACCAGGCTTACCATTTTTTGCTCATAGTAGTATACTGCATCCTTAATAAAGTCTGAGAAGAGAGAAATTCGCTTGCTTTTTCTTTACTCCCAGAACAAAAAAGTCAGAGTTGGGCCTTCTTTGAGAGGACTTAGACTGGTATAACTGTATAAGTACACATATATAATATGGAGTCGTAATTTGTGATAAGTCAAGGCTGCCAAATAAGATAAATATATAAATTTCATCGGTCTTTAACTGCTAATTTTGAAGGCCAAATAATATAGTATTGTCCTAAAAGGTACTCTCATCTGACTTCATATAGCTTCCGACTTTCTGTATTAGTAATTTGCTAGTTGCCTGACGCACCCTGTTCGAGGCATTTATTCTCTGCAATTCATATGCACATGTACATATGTATGTAAAGAGGCTATAGTAGGTATATGAAAATAATACGAATACGTTGCCTCACCCACCCCACCCGAGAGAACATCTGCCACCATTGCCACCTTTGCAGCAGCCACAGCAGCCGCTACTCTCATCAGCGGCTACGCATACTACACTGTTTGCCTACAGCCACAGCTACAGCATGTGAGATTCTCAACTCAACAACAATGGCAGTCACAACTTTAAAGAGTCGAGCATAAAGTTGCGCTCATTTGCCCAAACAGCAACAAAGTTGTGCTATTTCGTTGTGAGCCCGGGCAGCTTGGACCCGAGCACATTTGCAGGCATATGGCAATATTCTCCAAATTATACTCTACACGTACGTACAGCATGCTTGGGCAAGCGAAAGCGAAAAGGCAAAATCCGAACGGGCGAGTGAGTGAAAATCTTAATGAAAGTGCGGCCAACGCAAGAGGTGAAGGCAAATGGAGGGTGGAAGTACTTGCAAAAAAACAAAAAAGGTTCTGGTACAACAGTTGTACGTTGCTATATGAAGCTACGTTGAAGGGAATGGTGCCTGGTGCGGCAGCTAATACAATGTCAGTATGTAATAGACAAAGTAACGACGGTGGCGGACAGACTGAGCCATTGGCAGGAGCTGGTTGGGTGGTAAAAGGACCAGCAGTCTCTCAAATAAATCGACGCTCGCTGCAAACTGAGCTGCAAGTTTGAAAAATGCTTTTTGAGCAGCACTTTTGTTAGTGTAACTCGACAATGCCACCAACACTGTCAGCGTACGCTGCAAAAGCGGCTGCCGGTGCCACTAAAGGAGGTAGGTGGATTTGCAGGCAAATTTTTCATACATCATTTTGATGCTCTCACTGCACCGTTATAGTAAAATCTTCATAAAATATTATTTTGCTTTGATGTATGTGCGCTTCCCTCCCCCTGTTATCCGCCGAGTTGTTGGAATCAGGTTGTTTGTGTACCGCTAACGATGAGAACTGTACACTCGCATTTCATTTGTATTTACTTTAATATATAGTATACATACATACATGTTCAATAGTTTTTTTTGCATGTATGTGTGCGTGTGAAATCTTTGTGTCTGTGTATTGGTGTTGTCCCGATTAACATACACGAAAGCAAATTCATCTCCGCTCAGTACTGAGAGCAAAGCGTTCCCAGCGATAGAAGTTCCCCAGTCAAAGCGACTCATCGGCATTGCCAGCAGCAAATTTCAATAATTTATATCATATACTATACTAATAATTTTAGTTTTCAAGTACTTCAAAATCAGTGATTTTCATTTTAAGGCGTGGAATTTTCGAGTGCGACTGTTCTACAACGAGGCTGAGTACCTGTCATAGCATATAGTGCAATACGTTCACAAGCTAGCAGTTTCGTCAGGGGCATCACGCAGAGCCCCTGAAAATTGAGGACTACTGAAAATATCGACTTTTCTGCGTTATTTTCCACAAATTGATATTTTCATTCGACTATTAACTCCATCCCCACACTGACGGAGCCCTTCGAGTAAACCGTTAAACTCTGTTTTATACTTTTATTATCCATTCACGAAGTACTAAAACCTTTTTGCTGCAACTTGTTGAGGTTTCGGTCAACTTTTCGACTTATGAACGTACAAATTGGACTCTTCAATTAAAACTAGTATTGACGGTCAGCTTTTTTGTCTTATTTGCGAAGAGTCGCCCTACTCACCCCCCTTTGGAACGCACACAAATACACGGAGACCAGCCGTTGTATGAGTGCTAAAAGGCAGAGCGCTGACTGCCAGGTGCAGTGGCCGGGTTGCGAAAACCGGCTAGCGCCGAGCAGCCACCAATACATGGAAGCGTGGAGAGTGGCTGAGAGATGCTGTGTAAGCATGTGTTGTGTTCAAGTATTACGTATACATATAGCATATAATATACAGTTAGTTTCGTATGTTTTGGTGAGCTCGTACGTGTCGCAGCCACCCCTTGGCGGGTTGCTTTGATTACGGAGCTCGACTGCGCGCGATTGCCATGTCCTGCCACGTCACGGCGCTACAGGATGCTGTGTGCGTGACTACCACCTATACATGCATATGTATGCATTAGTATTGGTGTGTGGTATATAGGCAATAAAACGGTAGTTTGCAGCTTTTTGGGCACTTCGCGCGTGTGTGTGTGTACAACCGTATGGCATAGAGACTATGATTGTGTGCGTGCGTGAGAGTGTGTGTGTGTGGTGCCGCCATTTGGAAAATACCGAAATCGGGGTTCGTTGTGACGAACGTTATTCGTAGTAGACGTTTAGGCGTCAACTAGTGCGCTTGGTGCGCTTTAACATAACGGCTGTACGCCGCTGAAGGACGCTGAGCAGGAAAAACACCGGCCAAGAACAGCAGGATCCAGTTAGTTGGTTGGACTGGTAATTGCACTGGCACAAGCGTTGTAGCCAAAGAGCCAACATAAAAGGAAAGTCCAAAAGCTGCTGCATTGAGCAGGAGTAGGTGACAACTGTCGGTCGGTTCGTCGTCGGTGCAATGTGTACGGTAGAGGGTGATTGAGGGAAAGCAGAGGTTATATTTCTAGTGCGTTGGTCCGTGAAAGAGATTGCATAAAAGAGTGAGTATACTATTCAACGGTTAGATAGTTGACTGGAAGGGACCACAACTCTATAATGTTGTACAGCGAACAAAGTTGATGTGAGGGACAGCTAGACTGTATGTATAGACGACCAGACAGTTAGGGACCGTTCCGTCGTAACGGCAAAACATCAAATGTCGCGCAGTGAACTTTCTGCTCATTGAAGTTTGCACGAGTAGCCGACGACGAGGCCATGGCAGTCGCCGAAGAAGTTCAGCTTGTTGGAGCTGATATTTTATTTTTGGGAGTCGCTGCCCACGCGATCGATGAATTTTCACACATTCTACGCGCGGTCGTTGTCACAAAATGTTCGCCACTTTTATTGCCGTTATCGCGCTAAACGCATAAACTATTTCGCACGCTGGTTAATGGCCTCCAAAGCGACCCGATCCAAGCGCTTTGTGTTCGGTGTCAAAAGTGCCATTAATCGTCAAAATGTAATGGAAAGTTTTAGCGCATCGGTTGCAAAGGCAAAGGGAAAGCGCAGAGCGTAACAGTTGACAGTGGACGACCATGGACTTGAATTTCACTTTGGCAGACTTCGACGAGGACGACGGGTACGACGTGACAGGTCGGATGGGTAATGTGGGAAAGTGTATAATATTTAAATGGCAAGTTGAGGTTGCCTATGTAGGGCTACGAGTAGGAGTGGTTGGGTTGAAGCAGCTTCAATAAAGATTTGGCATTCATCGCCAAGCAAAGCGTCCAAAATAAGAACTTTCTTTGTACATTGTAAACCTCGAAGTGTTGTGAACTTTAGTGCGTGGCTTGAAACACGAAACGTGAAGGATTCGCTGCTGCGTTTGAAAATATGGGTATGTACTTGGTGTTGTAATTGAATTCGTTTTAAATTGAGCAACGTTAAATTACTATTTAAGCAGACAAGTTGAAAAAATATTACTGTGCTAAAATAAGTTGCTGTCAAAATGAGTAAAATATATATGTAACCATGAAAAAAAACAACAAAAACTGTTAAAATTATGTTTAAGTGTGATTTAAGATTTTTGATAACTTTTTTAAAATTGTCATGAAAATTGTTGCTGATTACATAAGACAAAGTCAATGTTCAATAGAAGACCTCAAACTGTAATGGTGAGTTTACATAAATTCTCTTCTTCTTATAAAATGACAGTAATACTAGAAAATAATGAGCTCAGGCAATGAAATATTTTTGACTTAAAATGTTACTTCTTCCGGCTATAATTTGGGTATTGATTATTTTAAAAGTTTAATGCTTTCGAAATGTTTGTGCTATTATTTTGGGTTTTCATTTTTAGGCTTAAAATCTTTCTAAAAATAAGTTGATATGCTTAATTAAGCACATATTTCGAAAATAATTTGGTTTTATTAGATTTGTATATGCAAGTTGTGGAGCATTTGGCTAAAGAATTTTGATGCAATTTTCACTTTAATGAATTTTGAACACGATTGGTTTCGAAATTAAGATTTGAATTATGCTTTACTGAATAAAAGTTAATTTTATTGAAAAGTTCAATACGTTGTAAAAAAACTTTCATAGAAATTTTCTAATATTATTATTTTTATAAATATATAAAAAATACGTGCCACGTTGTTTGTCCGCGTTGGACTCCTAAACTACTGAACCGATTTTAGTGAAATTAAGCACACTGTGTGCACTTCGAACCAACTTAGAGGATAGGATAGTAAAAACAATTCATAATTAAAACATACAGTGAACGCGCTATTAAATGGACGATCTATTAAATGAACGCTCTATTAAGCGGACATATCCATTAACCGTGCACATTTTTGATGTTTATTAAGTACAATCTATTAAGCGGACAACTCTATTAACTGGATAGAAAGGCTGGTAACCAAACATTGAGAAAGCAGCCTTGAATACGTTATTTCTTGCAATGAAATTTATTTGTTTGAACATATTCAAAATTAAACCTCAAGTACAATCCCTTGAAGTCTTCTACCGACAAAAACGTTTTCGTCTTTATTCGTAAATTAAATTTTCACTGTATTGAATAGTTTATTATATGAATAATAGTATAAAATATATACCACAGCAACGCGTGGCCGGATCCCCTAGTATATTATATTATTCTCTTTTAAGCCACGTTAGGCCATCATTTGGTGGTTTGGTATGTAAACGATAATATGTTGGTCGAAATTGTTGGTTGATTCAACAATTAAAATAAATATATTTCTTAATGTTAACTTAACATAATAGTAAATAAAGTGTTCCGAACTATTTAAGATAATTTTTTTGTTTTAATATATTTTGATAAAACTTACACAACTTATGCGGTTGTGCTACTATTTCATATAATTTTAAAATAATAGTAACCATTAAACAAAAAAAAACTTTAACTTCGGCTGTAGCTATATACTATAGTTTACCGATATGACCAATTTCTTCCGAGATTACATTGTTACCTTAGAAAATAATCTATACCAAATTTGGTGAAGATAAATTGTCAAATGTGAAAGTTTTCCATACAAGAACTTGATTCCGATAGTTCAGTTTATATGGCAGCTATATGTTATATTGGTCCGATATCGGCCGTTCCGACAAATGAGCAGCTTCTTGAAGAGAAAATGACGTTTGCAAAATTTCAAAAGGATATCTTAAAAACTGAGGGACTAGTTCGTATATATACAGACAGACGGACAGACGGACAGACGGACATGGCTAAATCGACTCAGCTCAACATACTGCTCATTTATATATATACTTCCGACGCTTCTTTCTGGGTGTTACAAACATGGTGACAAACTTAATATACCCTGTTCAGGGTATAAAAATTAACAATGAACTATGAAAAAAATTTCAGTAATATATTTTACTATAAACATGATTTTCCACAAGATATTTTCACAAAATTTTGCATGGACTATTATCTATAATATCTATATAAATTTTTTAGTTCAGACCACTTTCATTTAGCATATACATAGCTGCCATATAAACTGAACAATCAAAATCATGTTCTCGTGAAGCGTATTTTCTTGTTAAAGCCATAATTTATTATTGTCTGAGCATATTTATGGGTGTAAATTCATTTGCTGATTCATTAATTTTTTTTTTTTTGATATAATTATTTCATTAACTTTTTTGGATATAATCAATTCTTCACATAATTAATGAAAGACTTATTAAGTTTGAACTTCATGCTGATGGAAATTTATTTTTTTCGGTTAAGTTTGTTGATTATAATAAACAAATCGTGCGATGTCTATTCAACTCTTTTTTAAACGCGTCGCGGCGAGACATTTATAATTCTAAATGGTTGTCTTGGTACAAAATAAAAAACAAAATTCGTTAAACTACTTGAGACTACAATTAGAAGTAGGTAAATTTTAAAATATTGATTCCTTCAAAATTTAGGTTTTTGAAAATTAAATTTTTAATCAATAAATTCGTAATAAAAGTGACCATACAAATTTTTTTAATTTCAACGAAATTTTCCTTCCTACTTCTATGCAAAATCCAACTCTAAAAATAATCTCCAAGTTTGAAGTCGATCGAATGAAAATTGTTAGAGTTATTTGTCTTGCCAATTGGAAAAAATGTTTCCAGAAAAACGCGTTTAAAATTTTCCATATAACTATAGCTGAACTCGAAGTGTGTTTACTATTACATACGCTTAAAGTCGTTTGAAAAAAATTTCTTCATTACAAATAAACTTCAATCTTATTTTTATGCTATAGAGCATAGTTTAAGTGAAAGCTAATGAATTTTGAAAACTTTGCACTTGCCATTGCCCTTAAAGAACTTTTTCCATTAGTGAAAAGTGAGTTTCAGTTGCTTGCCATAAATAGGAAATAATTACATAAATAGACAACCTCATATATGTGCTGATTTCTTTGGTTCTTTACATTGTTTTTTGAAATTTTCGATATGTATAATATTAAAAAAAATTAAATTCCATAATAATTTTTTCAATTGTATAATATGTCCGTTTAAGTCATACTTTCATTGCATTTCAAAATAATATTAAATTATATATATTAAAATTTGCATTTGTATTTGACAGACTTTCAAATAAAATAAGGTTTTGCTACCATTCTTCGCAGCAAATTTTAGTTTCACTAGTTTCCAAAGACGAGCTTCGTGCCCTAAAATATAGTAGAACTACAAATTTTTAATACTAAGCATTACTTTATTTTATTGAAATGTCTATAAAAAATCAAAAATCTAAATTTTTATATTTTTATGCTCAAACTGCTGCTGTCTACATAATAGCCACATTGTGTGTATATGTATGCAACTGACAAGTGTAATTGGCTATTAGTGCCATATAAATGAAACCAAAAAATATCTGTAGAATTAACGCAGTCGTAATTGTGAATTGTCGGTAGGCGATAGTCAACGCCGCCATCTGCGACGAGTGCGCGTTACTACTCGTTATTGTGCGGTGTTGTTGCTGTTTTTGTTGGTGTTGCTTTCATTATGGCCAGTCGTCGTGTCGTCGGCTTTCATGCGTCGTGTGCGCGATGTCAAGGACCGCACCCAAAAAATACACACACACGCACACATACACATACAAGTGATTGCACTAAACCGGCCGGAATACAAAGCAACAAAAATCACGCACTACTACTACTACTACAATACACGAAAGTGAAGAAAAAATGGCAGTCACATACACACAACCACACATACAGTTGCTCCAAGTCAATGAATTTGCGCGCTTTGTGTGTGTTTGAGTGCGTTGGGGTCGAGAGAGCGTGCCATCCTAAAAGTATGCTTACAAATGCACAATTGCTTTATGGCTATGCGGGTGTTTTATATATACGATTGGCTGTGTGCGTGTGTGTGCTGAAGTTGGCAACTAGTATGTATGTGTAGCCATACTTATCAATGTATGTGTCTGCTGTGTTGTGTTGCGTTTGTATTGGTGCTTTTATGGCCGCTTTGGTGCCGCGAGTCAAGCAAATATTCGACATTTCATTTTGGATTCTGCTGTGGAGCTCAAAGCTTTGGCTCCCGTAACTGTGCTTACACTGCTGAAACATACAAATTTACATTAGTATGTGTGCGTTCACTCATACTCATACTAAAACTCGTAATATGTCTGTGCGCGTGTGTGTGCTCACGTTTACTTTTGTTTGAGTGCACTTTTAGTTTTATTGCGTCGTTTATTTTTTATGTTACATCTTCAATGTTGCTGGCTTCTGCTGTCAGATATTAACTTTTGCCATTTTCAGACGTTGATAGATATTTATATGTACACTTATTTCCTAACGGTTTTCAGTATTTAACGTTTCAGCGTGATATTTGCAGTTAAATCGGGCTGCAGTAGTTTCACTGATTCGTCAGTATCTGTTCCACTTGAAATTTTTTGTAGTTTATGCATTTGAAAAAGACACTTGATCATCGCCTTTCGAGCTGAGTTGATGTTTTTTAGTTCTTTCATGATGTTTCGCTTTCTTACTTTCATTTAGGCTTTCATTCGGCGAACTTCATTCATTCTCTTCTCTGACACTCGTGTTGCTTTCTTGGTTTTGTTCTTGCCCGTTTGTTGTTGTTTTAGCCCAGACTACACTTCAAGCGGCTCAGCTAATTAGACTTGGTGGCCTTAGCTATTTTATATGTGCTGGGTGACAATTGGTTGGAAAGCTTTGTTTAGATTGTATAATTTGAGGAATTTTTTATATGTAAAAAAAGAGTTACGAGTGTGAACTATGTAGACATAATACGAATATTATTCGAAATACTTTAATCTTTCCTATACTTCTTCGAAAGTTTGTAACTAAGTAATTAATCTCATAAAGGATAATCATTGTTAAACTCGGCTAAATTCTAAGTAATTTCCTAATTATATTGCAGAAAAAAATACTCTCAATTTCCATTTTGGTTAAATTTTTTTGAAACTTGGTGTTAATAAATTATATTTAAATTATTTTATAAACTTCCTACAAGTAATAAATATCAAATTTTTACTCATACATACGCAGTCGCTTGCTTTAGAGTAATATAAATTACAATACAACGCACTCTAAACGGTTTGCCTCAAATATGCTCTTACTAAAACTATTAAATGTCTCAGAAAAGGCTCCAATTAGCTTAACGTTTTGCGTGTTTTATTATATAATTTATTACTTTATGTTAGGAGTAGAGTTAATTCGTGTAAAACAAGGTCAATTTTTATGTTTTTTTATTAATAATTTAAAACCAATTTCTAGAAAGTAAGGAAGGGCTAACTTCGGGTTCAACCGCACATTTTATACACACTGTTATGAGTAAAGCATGCTCTGTAATTTTCATTGAGATATCTCAAATATTTGCAAAGTCATCCGGAAGTTCGAAAATCTTTATATTAGATGTATGGGGCTCAGGGATTAAACCGATTTTTGATACACAAACACAGTTTTGACTTGCTATAGCATTCTCTCTGAATTTTAAAGTGCCATATATTCACAGCTATTTTGGGTCAAAAACGACAAATATTCAGTATTTGATGGCTTTAACAGTTTTGACTGGATTTGAGAAATTTTTGCTATAAGGTGGCATGCACTAAAGACATGATTCGTGCAAAGTGCTATGTGCTGGAAAAGAAATTTTAAATTGTTGTATATGGAAAGTAGGCGTAATTGGAATATGGGTATTATTTAGTCGAAATCGGTCGGTCGGGAGTCGATATATCTAATTTCATCTAAAAAGGGGCGCTGCAACGGCCATTGTCCAACCTTCACAACAGCTCCCATAAAGCCCTCTCTTACCTAATGTAATTACTTAATGTTTAAAATTTCAAAACTATCGTTGCAATAGCAGTAAGGTTATGAGAAACACCGGCTTTGAAATCGAGAGTTGTGGAAAAAAATGCTTCCCAATTTTGTTCATTTATGTACATAATATGTCCATCATATAGATATCAAAATTAGTTTAGATCCAGTTGAAATTTTGAAAATGTATTATTTAAATTTTATGCATTTATATAAGTTAAGAAATTAAGAATTTAAATACACTACTCGCAATGAAGGAAAAATAAATTTCACCGAAAAAATCCATTTGAATTTTCAAAATGTCATTAATTTTTGTTTTCAAAAAATATTCTTTAAAATTACTACAATTCCACAAGAAGCTTTTTGCTTTTAAGCTTTTATTTGTGATATTTTTGTTACTTCTATGCCTAAATAATGATTTAAATCACAACCAATGAAAGGCGCCGAAATTAAACTGACAATTTTTTTTAGTATTATATAATAGATTTTGTGCTTTATGAATAAACTAGATATTTTACAGATCGTTATCAGGATCTGGAATAAAATTGAAACTTAAACATATCCTGCGGTCAGGACCCAAATCAATAGCAATCCCTGTTTCATTTGAACGTAATGACCCAAAAATATATCGAGCTTCATTCTCTTTTGAAGTTTAATTTGACATAGGCAATTTTAATTTAAATAATTACAGATCATTATAAACTGAAAATGAAATATTAAAGAGTAAAATAAATTGTGAGAAGAAATAAGTGAAAGTGCCTTCAAATATACATATGTAATACGCGCAAGTTCCATCAGTATAATGCATTTGCTGCAACCTACACAATGAGTCCAAATTAGCAAGTGTAATAAAAATTAATGAAACCAACCACATTATTGTGTTATTTATTCCAAATTATTAACAATACAGCGAACTAATGAGGTGATTTGTTAAACGGAGTAATTTGTGTTTTTTTATTTTTTTTAATTTGTTTATTAGGGGTTACATGGGTTTCCGCGGTTAAAAAACAGCCTTTTTTCAACATTTTTTTCCTCATATATTTTTTTTTTGAAATATTTTATTAGATCTTTTTACTGTTACGAACATACACTACTAACAATGAAATTCAAAAATTTTTGAAAAAGAATACTTTAAATTCGGCCATTGTGACGCCATTTCCGTTGACCCCTCGGTAAAAAAGATGCGCCCGCGTTGGCAGGAGTTATTACAAGATCATCTAAAGTAGAAAAATACGTGTTTTAGTTAAAGCCTTGACTTAGAACTTGGATGAATGAAAAGAAAAGTGAAAATTAGATTTTTTGCAGACATTTTACAATGAAAATGAAAATTTCAGTGAAAACTTCGCAGCATATTTTTTCAAATAGTTGTAATCGAAAAAAATTCTTCATCCAAGTCTTTAAGAATTGTATCTCAAAGACCTGTGTAAAATTTCATGAAGATCGTTAGAGTAGTTCCCCAGAAGTCTTGCAAAATGACTTCAAAAACCCAGTTTCGAGAAAAACGCGTTTAAAAATGACGCATTTAGCCTAGCCAGCCTCGTGCGCATAAGTTCTCAAGTCTGTATCTCCGAAATCATTACTCGAATCAATTAGAATATTTAATACAATATTCTAGAGATGTTTCAGAATTTAATAAGACAATAAAAAAAAATCGATTTTTTGAAATCCGTAAAACCATGTAACTTCTTAAAACCATGCAACTCCCTGATAAGACGTGACTGTGACAGACATAGACACACACCTCAAAGTAAATGATTCTTAACAGTTTTATGGCCGACTTTAACTTTCCTTTGACATGTAAAGACTGTGACATTTTTGCTTTTGTTAAATGATGTCATTACTAAGTAATGTAATGTAATGTATAATGTATATGTATGTATGTATATATAACATTTACTGGATTCATATTCTGTTTCATATAATATTTTGTTCCTGAATATTATCCGTGTTTTTTTTTTTTAATTTACCTATTATAAATATATGTAGGTAAAGTGTACTGACGCATATGTATCTTCAAACTGGATGCCAAACTTAAATTTTTTCTTGCGACTTTACATGTTTGTAGTGTTTAACGCTTAATATTCTATTTTGTAATGGCACATGCTCTAACGAACCCTAACAGAATTATCTATAATTCTACTATGACCCATGATTGCCATCACACAGTGTAAAATACGAGTGTATTAGTGACAAGAAAATATTAAAAAAAAATTGTTAAGATTTCCGGCTTCTTAAATATTGTGTTTTCATCATTAAGACTATTTCCGATGTTCTGTTATACTATGTACTGTGTAAAAAAAAGTTCAAATACATTTGAATTTAAACTGCGCGTCGAAGGATTTGGAGAATTCTTTTTTTTTTTAGGTTGGTAAATCAGTCACATTTATGAAAATTTCATGTCAAAATATTTATCAGTGTTTGACTACGTGTCGTTTTATGAGCTGCTAAAAGTGAGTTTTTCGTTTTTTGCGATGTCTTTTCGACCAATTCAGCGATTTTATCGCAAGTTTCTCGACGACAGGCCTTCCGGATGTGGCGCATCTCTAAAAAAAATGTTTACCAAGTGAAAACGTTGAAACCATCGTCGTGCGGTTGAAATGGAAACTGTATCGGGTCCATAAACTGCACAAATTTTATTGGCGGCTTGAGATGCATTTTTGCCTTTATCGTAGTAGTACTGTAAAATATGCCGTATTTTCTCTTTATTTTGCTTCATGTTTGCGACGCTATAACTCACGAACGACTTAAAAGAAACGACAATCAATCAAACACGTGTTAGCACGTGAAATGAGCTTTCCGAAAAGGTGTCATGAAAGGATGCGACGAAAAAACTAGAATGAGACTTGGATCTAACTCAGACGAAAAACCGATCAATCGGCTATCGACTGCGGAGGCTAGAAAATATTGAAATAAAATTCTTGCATTATCTGCTTTAATTTTATGTATATTCAAAATTCAAAGAAATAGACACAATAGATTCAGATTCAATGTGAAACCGTAATTCTGGCTGTTCACTGCAAAAAA
Source organism: Bactrocera neohumeralis (assembly GCF_024586455.1). NCBI lineage: Eukaryota > Metazoa > Arthropoda > Insecta > Diptera > Tephritidae > Bactrocera > Bactrocera neohumeralis. The sequence goes on from NC_065920.1 coordinate 29,414,040, forward strand.
AGTCCGGGGACACCGTTTTTATACGAATAGATTCATACCGCAGCGAAGACGGAACTATTTCATCCCGGATGACTATAACCAGTTCCTGAAGATGAGAAATCATTTGGCAGTAAATCATTGCAATAAATCTCAAAGAATGAAATTGATTTGAAAATAAATAAAGAATTTTCAAAATAAATACAATGTCACCTTATTTTTTGGGCATATATAATATATAAATATTATACATAAAAGTAAAACAGTGACAGAAACTAGATAACTCTGTCTGGTAACCAATTTTCAAACGGATACATTTGGGGCAACGATATGCTTAGCATACCCTTAACAGGATATTAAGTTTACCTCAAAGTTTGTTACGCCTAGAAAGAAATCTCGGAGATTCTATAAAATATATACAGATATGAATAATCAGCATGTACATACTAGTCTTTCAGTTATTAAGATATAGATCTGAACCATACGTCTTTTCATACCCAGGAAGTTGCTCGTTGTCGGAACCGCCGATATCGGATCATACAAACTGAACGAACTAAATCAAGTCCCTGTATGTAAAAGTTAAAATTTGGTTCGGATTGTTGCTTAAAAAAACAGTAAAACCAAAAAAAAAAAAAATTATTTCGAACCACAATAGCACATATCTGTCATACAAACTGAACGATCAAAATAGTGTTCTTGCACGGAAATTTTTTTTAGTTGACGAGATTTCGCGAAATTTGGCTTGAATTATTGCCTAAAAGAACGATCCCTGAATAAATTAGACTACAGGTATTACAGCCTATAGCTGCCATACAAACTGACCAATTCAAACCTAATTTTTGTATGAAACCTTTTGTATTTATGAACTATGTATTTGCATTAACCTTAGGAGCAACCGAAATTAACGTTTTTTCTGGTTTTGGTTGATAACTACAAATACAAAATAGCGTTCTTATGCAAATATTCCGTTAAATTTATTCATCATCCTACTTCAATTAAGTAAACTTAAATTTTGTTTCTTGTATTATGTATAAAGTTTAAGCAAATTACCTTCTGAACATACCAACTTAATTTTAACTAACCGACCGCATACTAAGAATACTGTTTTCTAGTATATGCATATACATTTTGCCATTGCATAATCTAGTACAGAAGAATATAAACATTTACAAGTTGTACTTAATGAATGTAATGAACTTAAAGTGCTGCTGCAGAAAGGCCTCAAGCAACAAATAGCGCATTGCAGCGGAGAATTTAAATTTGCTCAAGTTTTGTTTGTTTCAGCCGATAAAACGGCACACATTTACAAACTTACTCGCACAAGTACCAAGTGAGGTAGACACACACATGCTTATAACCGTAAATACACATTCTTCCTGAAAGGCGCTTAGAGACTCGTGTGTGGCTGCCGTTAGCAACAGCATCATTGACATTAAATTCATGTTTAAGGGCTCATTCTATATTCCGAGTCATCACATGACATGGAGGCTTGTGCGCTGCAGCAGGGTCAGGGGGGAGCGTCGACACAAGGATGGCCAAGAACACAGCACCGACGCTGCCAACTACTCGTCTAAGCGTCAGCCATTCAAGAAGTCAATAAAAAACTAGGCAATTTCGCGACAGACAAGCTGGAGGTTGGCACATCTGATGGCGTAAGAGCTACAATATGTGTATGTGTTGGTGTGTGTGTGGGTATCTATTTTTGCATTTTCATTTGCATTACAGTAAAGTAAGGTCTGGCTAAATATGTATTCAAGACTTTCCCCCATTTCTTGTAATTTCTTTTGCATAAATGAAAGTACCTACACATGTACATATACATGTTGTGTGTATGTGTTTCTGAAATGGCTGCAGTCTTGTTCTATGCAATTTATGTTGCCACGGATGGCACTCAAATGCCTAACTGGCCTATGAATAGTGGTAAGATCTATTTTTACTATGCCTCTCACAGATACTCGTCTTTGCTTGAGGGCACACATAGCCATACACATAGTTATGTAATCTAATAATTTGCTCAACCCAGCTGTTTATTTATGTAAAAAGCATATACATACATAGAAGTATATATATGTATGTGTATATCGTATATATGAAATATGCATGGAGAGTGTGCTCTATTGGCTCATTGAATTTATTTTTACCTGTGGCTTACTTACACCCATAGAGAGGGTCCTAACCGACTGGGTGTAATGCGGGTTCATAACGATCCGGCGGAATGTTGCTTGTTGAAGCGCATGAAAATGCAGCGAAAAATCAATAACGGAATTTCCACACAATTTCCACGTCGTGGCGACTTTTTATCAATACATATTCAAGCCGTCACGAGACGCTGTAGTCTACTTGCGAATATTTAGTTGTGAATGAGGGTGAAATTTACTTTTCTCAATTTAATTTAATTTTAAAATCTCTTGACATTTCCATCGCACCTTGAAATTTTGCATTCTTCCGGCTTTGCTTAAGGGATGTCCAAACATATAAATTTTGTAATATTATAGAGAGCCGCTAGCACATAATTAAGTCATGTACATATGACCTACATTTTGCTAATTATATAATACTATTATTAAATTAGAAGAGAAGACAGAAATAATACAACTCTTGCGACAGCGTAAAAATGTATGAAGTCGGATTATAGCCCTGTTTAGAACTAATAAAAGTGTGATAGCTCAATAAATAAATGCGCCAGAGACATTCCATTTTCAGCCGAAATGATACGAAAAGGTTTAATAGAAGCTGGTATCAGAAATGGACAATGGACCTGACACCATCCACTTTTTCTTCTTCTTAGAATCGACTAAATTCGGTACATAAAATTTTCCTGATATTACAGTAAGAAAAACGGCTAAATGAGTGGAACCAGACTACAAGGACTACCTTTAACAAATAAACTTAAGTTCAATTCGCTTTTTTCACCTTTCAATATACAAAAGCCAATGAATATATCAAGTCTAAAAATTAAGTCTAAAAATTATCAACTTGCCGACATAACTTTTCAAGCCTCCAGATACCAAATATGTGGACATCAGTACAATGGTTATCAACAGTATTGGTCAAAATGTCATATATGTACATTATTTAAATTCGGATAAAATCTTTTTTCGGTAATAACTCGGATATCGAAAATTGACAAACTCGTCTAAATAAAAAGTTATCCATTTCGAGGTTTCCTTCTTTAAAAAAAACACAGAAACAGCAAATTTAATGGGGAATGTTTAAAAAATTCATTCGAAAGATCAGTCTTTGGCATTTATTTTTCGGAGATTATCTCTTTCAAATGTTGGCCACGGCTACGCCTCAAATCGTCTATTCAAGTTTTCGATGACTTGTTCGAGCATTTCGACTGATAACTGGCGAATGATATGCGTGATGTTTTGCTCCAAGGCTTGAATCGAAGCGTAATTGCCCGCATAGACTTTAGACTTTACATATCCCGACAGAAAACGGTGTGATATCATACGATTTTGGTGGCCAATCGACCGGACCAAAACGTGAAATTATCTGCTCACCGAAGTGTTTTCTCAATAAATTCATTGGTTGATGCGATGTGTGGGAAGTCTCGCTTGAAAGCAAATGTCACCGAGCGGCAATTTTAAGCATCAAATAGTGCGGAATAATGGTCGCCATTGAGGTTAACGTTCTCACCGGCACCATTTTCGAAGAAATATAAGCCGGTGATTCCACCGGCCCACAAAACACACCAAATCATTGTTTCTCTGGATGAAATAGCAACACTTGAATCTCTCCAAATTGCTTTTCGTCCAAAACGCGGCCATTTTGTTTGCTTACATACCAATTGAGTCAGAAATGGGCCTCTCCGCTGAACAAAATTTGGCTCGAAAACGTCGGATCTTCTTTGGAGCTTTTCAAGAGCCCATAAAGCGAAGCGATGTCGCTGGGAAGGTCAAGCGGATTCAGTTCTTGCACAAGCTGTATTTTGGATGCATTTAATTTAAGTTCTAGAAGTAAAATGCAACAAATTGCTCTATATGTCAGTCAGAGTTGCTGCAAAGGGCGCTATATTTCTTTCACTGCGTGTTGGACGTGATCTATTCGGTTGAATCTTATCCAATAATGAATGCTCGGTCGCAAAATGGGTGATAGTGTTGGGAATAGTACGCTTGGTAAGCCGATTGTGATGACCATAAGTTGAGCGAAGCGCGAAACACATTATTTATAGAATGTGAATTTTCTTAATAAAGTTGAACGATTTGTAAACGTTGTTCAGACGTAAGTCTTTCCATGATGAAACGCCAAATAATACTGAAACAAAGATAATATGCCAACTTGCCACGACTGACGTGTAATCTGTCAAAACAAGGCTATTGAAAAAATCCTACTTGGATCGCCTGTTACTTCCCCTAGAACGCAAATATTTTAAATAAATATTTTTGAACTTCCGGTCCTCTTTACTGTACATATCGGCCAATATATGAGTAATCATAATGAAATTCAAAGAACGTGATTTTATGTTAGAAAGGATAGTTGTCAAATTAATTGAAGTTTTTTTTGAGAAAAAAAGAAAAAAAAACGGCGAACTTTCAAAAAATGGCAAACTTCCAAAAAATGACGATTTTACTTAAAAAAAAACGATTATTTTATATAATTGATCGTGTTGAATTTTTTTCGTGTATTTTTTCGAAAAGTTAATTCAAAAACAAAAATTTTTTAAAAAAAAAAGGACCCCAAAAGTCAATTTCTACAAAAGTTATGGCTATTTGAAAATAAAAACCCATTTTTTTTTTTAAATTCATAACATTTTTGAAGTTGGACAAAAAATTTTGAAAAAATTCTCAAAAATGTTTTTCAAAGGGTAGAAAAGGATGGATAAGTTTCAGCAAAATCTAAAGGGGTCGGGTTCAAAAGTGGTCGATTTGGTATGGAATACCCCATATATAGTAGTCCGATATCACTATCAACATACTGGAATTAGCTGAAATCAAGCACTTTGCTCCTATTTCAATAATTTTATTATTTTAAATGTAACTCGGAAAATAGAACAGCTGTTGAAATAGTATATATACATACATGTACTAGTATGTCTATGAAAGTCAAGCTAATTCATGCCCAAATAAAAAATTGTCAAAGAACACTTTCAATTACAATAGTGCAACGAAGAAGAATGTCGCGCGCTTGTGATCATAAATTTCTGTGTCTCCTATTGTTCCGCCCTGCAGCTGCTCCATTGAGGGAACTCACAGCTGACACTGATTGCATTTTCTGCTTAAAACAGTTTTCCTCACCTTGAGCAAATCTTGTAACAAAGGAGTCAATCGTGTTGTAAAGATGCAGCAAGGAACAGCTGATCGTGGTTACCCACACGCACACACATACATTGAGAATGATGCGCTGCGATGGCAACATTTAGCGCCAAATTCTGCAAAGAAATTGTCTAATTGACCTGATATTGAATCTACAGTTGCAGGATCTCTCGTTGACTGCATTTTTTTTTGCTTACAGGAATCCATGCTAACTGGCAGCTGACACCAACGCAGAACTGTCCGAGTTACTGTATCATTGTCGGTTTTATTCACATTTGAGAAGTTTTTTATTTATGTTATATAATAGTATAATAGTGTTTGTCATGTTGCAAGCAAAAACAAAAACATGCGTACTAACTTACTGAATTTTCTATATTTAACAGCACTTCTCAGGACATTATTGATTTTTGAATTTTTGAGCGCTACCATAACGTACACGTTGTAATTGTTATCAAGATCAAAAATCACAATAACAATTACAACTATAACAAATTGTAATTACGGCAGCTGCGGCAATTCCTGTTCATGCTCCTGGCAGGATAATGGTTAAAACCGGATTCGCAAACAAAAACTTCGGAGACAGCCAGCCGCCACCGGCACGAGAGAACAAAAACAATAAAAACATTCGCATGGAACGTCCAGGGCAGCTGAAGAGCGTGTGCAAACACATACATATACCGAAACAAAAGTTGCGGCGGAGAGTAATTGAGCGAGAGCGGGCAATACCTTTTGCATTGTGAGGATCTCGCTGTGAAATAACTAACAACCCCTAATGCGCGCCACCTTAATCAAAGGCATTGACACCAAACAGTGCTGACAAGGTTCGTGTTTACAAACGTGGAGTACTTAAGTACCGGTAACAGTGGTTGCAATAGTCAGTGATCTTGTAGGGGTCCTGTGCGACTGCGCGACGGTGAAATGGCGCAGTCACAACGCGGTAATCGTACGGATAACAACTGCAGTGCATGTGCTATGAAATTCGGTAAAAATTTTACTTCGAAATAATAAATATTACGGCGAAAAATCATAAAATTTTTGTACTTATAAATATTGTTTACAACAAAAAATATATAAAATGTATTAAAGTAGTTGTACCAATAGCCAACGGACGATGGCGTTATATACCAGTTATTTACTTGTTAAAAAAGCTGAATAAATGCAGAGAGCTTTAAGCTCTAACGCAGTGCTTCGACTTGTCAACCATAAATAATATCATTACAAACTCAATAGTTTGTGTGGAAAGTGTTGAAAAAGTGTGTAATACGTTTTTCTCCTGGTATCCACTGTAGGCCTATATGTTATTTGGTCATAAGGCACGCGGTGAATGCCAAGAGCGAACGAAATTCAACAATGATTCTACATAATAATTCTTGTTCCCGCTGAAAGTTGAAAGGTGAACTTAACTGGAGCTTTTGAAAGTTTAGTTCATCGAACAAAAGCTCTGTGTACACAAGCTTGCCAATGACTCAACACTTCACAGCAAAATGAGGATTTTTGTGATGCATAATTATAAAGAATGTCTACGAAATACAACATACAATGTGAGCCACAATACATCCGGAAAGAAATATTTGTTAAATTTGTGTCAACATGAAGGCAAAGCAGTACATATGTATTTTTTAAGAGCTTCGGCATAAAATGATCTTTTCTTTATTTGAAACGTTAGATTGCTTGATAATTTCATTTAAATGTTGACTCATGTGGTTTCAACAAATGGCGCTAACACGTGTTGCAATTGATTTCATCGGGAAAACTTTATTTGAAACGTTAGATTGGTTTATGACATTTACGTTTGAAGAGCAAAATTTAAAGAAGAAATTGACTATTTGTGAAAAAGTTGCCCAACAAGATGGCGAAAATGCATGCCACACATTTAAATGAAATTATCTTCGCGATAAATGTCTGATGGCCATTTTGATGAAAAATTCGGAGAACAATTCATCTCAAGAAATTTCCACCACGCAAAAAATTTAAAACCTTTGATTGTTTCAATTTTTTAAGAGCTTGATTTAACGTTTAGAAACTAGATTTTTTGTCGAAGATAATTTCATTTAAATGCCGCGTCAAGGTCCAAAGTCTACAGAAATTTCGCCACAAATTCGCTTTGGAAGACAAAATTTCCGAGAACGGCTAGTTAAAGGCCGCCGAAATGCATCGAAAAAGTTGCCCAAAATTGACTTGGTGGAATCATTGGACCACCTATTTTTTCAAAGATGCAGCCGCAACATTTGAATGAAATTATCTTTTAAATGTCAATGAACCAATAACGTTCAAATAAAGAACCGATTCTAGGCCATTTTGCAAAAATTCAGAACCATAAGAAATGGACCCGTAAGAAAGAAATATTTGTTTAAATTTGTGGGGCTATCAAGATTCTAAGAAATACCAACTATATTTCTATATCAGATCGGGAAAAGCTTTGGCCATTAAATTTTCACAACTAAATTATTTTAAAAATTTAAAACCTTTGGGATTGAGCTCATATGCTTATCTCTTTCAATAGAAAATGTTATATACATACATATAAATGTATAAATATTCTTATTGAAGAAAATTGGTGGACTAGGACAATGAGCGCCAAGAAAAGTATGACGCTGCAGCTACGTTATAGTCCACCCATTTGCATTACTTATAGCAACTAAATGTACGAGTATGTTAAAAAATAGCGGGACTTTTAATTTTTTTGCAAAACATACTTATTAATTTGTCGACATTAATTATTTCCAAACATCGAAACTTCTTCTCAAACATGATTTTTGGCCTCTTTCAGCGATTTTGAACTGTCTTGAAAGACGAAAGAATTCTAATTCGGCTAATTATTCGCGAAAAAGCGACGAAGTGTGAGCTTTCAACTAACGAAAATTGCCAAACTTTTAAAATCACTTAGCTGCTACTACAGAAAAAGTAAGCAATGAATACAGCTGAAAATTTTATCTTACTTCAGGGGCATGTACTATAATCAACATAATAAAAAAATTGGCAATTGACCTACTTAAATTATTTTTTAAAATTTCCGTTACTCTAGACACCACTCGGTTTAGTTATGCAGTCCTGAAACATAACCGGGCAACGGTAAACGATTTACTAGTTCTTTTATGATAAAGGGGTTTTTTACGATAGTGTGGTTTGATCTAAATAATTTAATTAGAGATGTGGCTTAGACAATAATTTATACCGAATTAAAAAAAAAAAGTGTTCCATATAAGAATTTGATTTTGATCGCTCAGCTTGAATGGCTGCTATATGCTATATATTGCTCCGATCTGAAAAAGTGTCCTAAGCTTAGTTGGTTTGAGCAATCATCGGTGCTAAATTTCATACAAGAATATTTGCCTTATAAGAACTTGATTTTGGACGGTCAGTTTGTGTGGCTATATTCTATAGTAGATCCAGTAATTGAGCAGCTTCTTGGGGTAAAAATAATGTCAGATCAACAACTCAAAAATTGAAGGACTAGCTCGCGTATATACAAACGGATGGGCATAACTGAATAGCTTATCTCGTCACGCCGATCACTTAGATATATATTATTCTTAGTTTCTTCGACGTTTACTGCACGGGTTACATCTTAATAGGTCATATTTTGTTTCGGGTATAATTAGATATATTCTCGTGTGCTTGAGATTTCTAATACCAAAAATAAAAAGTTTTTACATCTAATTGAGGTAGAACCAAAATTGAAGCATTGGTGGGCACTTACAAATTTACAACGCCTCCGCAAATCAAAAAATCCGCTGTGATAAGTTTCGAGTGATCATCATAGTTAAAGTACTGCTGCGGTCAAAAAATAGTAAGATTTTATAATTTAAATTTCGCGCGAAAGCTCATACGTCGTAATATCTTTTTTCTAGGTTGGTATGACAGTGGCATCTGTGCCAAATATTACATCAAAATAATCATTAATGTTTAGTATAGGCATGTCTTTCTGAAGTACATTCGGCGACTTTTACGATGAGTCAAATTATTCAACAAAGAAGTTCAATTACATTTTGTGTGCGGCATCCAATTTCTGGTGCCGAAATGTTGAAAATGTTGGAAAAGGCCATCGGTGATAATTCCGGCCATCAACATTAATAAAATAAAGCAATTTTTGTTTTGAGAATCGACGATTAATAGTCAGAGATCTTACTGGTAGCGTTGGAATATCGAAATGATTAGTGAAAAAGACTTGAATCCATGTTTACGACCCGAAAATAGACGTCAAAACAGGTCAAAAATCAAGGTTATGTTGACAGTTTTCTTCGAATATCGAGGTGTGGTGCACTCCGAATTCCTTCCAACCGATCAAACTATGTACAAGAAATAATATTTGAGTGTCATAAAGGTTCGTAAAAAGAGGCCGAATTATGGGCCGACAACTCTTGATTTTTTGATCACGATATCGCATACTGCATTTATTCCTCGTGAGTTTTTCGCCAAATTTTCAACCAATATCGTGCCGCAACCAACGTATTCGCCTGATTTAGCTCCGCGTGACCTTGTGCTATTCAGCAAACTCAATCGACCGGTCTGGGAAGCCGTTTTGAGTCAATTGAGGGTAATAAACATGAATAGCTACGCCCATTGAATGCTATTTCGGAAATTGACTTTAACAACTGTTTCGACGATTAGAAAAAACATTGGCACAAGTGTTTTGGAGCTAAGGGGGATTACTTTGAGGGGACGACACAAATGTTGAGGAAGAATTAAGAAGTTTAAAGTTATTAACAAAGTCTTACACTTTTTAAACATAGTAGCATACTATATAAGATTAATTTTTGTTGATACATACTATATTTGTTTTTAAACTGATATTATAAACTTAAATGAATTTGTTTGGGTTTGAATTTATGTTTTTAAACCGTTTTTTTGTATAGATTTAAGACGCATTCAACTAATTATGATGCTTTTAAAATATGGGGCTCAATTAGCACTTGATGTGCCATTTTGATACACTATTCGTAGTAATTATGATAATACATCCATTTGACGTTGATCTTAGTACCAACTGATCGTTTAATATTTGTTTGGGTTTTGAATTTATGTTTTTACTTTGGAACTGTTTTTTTGTATGCCTTAAATAGATTTAAGACGCATTCACCTATAGTATTATTAAAAACGAGCATCGAAAAGGGCATGAAACAGAACTTTCGTATTGTTTTCATATTTCAAAGGGTTGTTTGACAGACTATATAAACATAAGTACATATGTTCTAGGACGGTATAATTTCAGTCACAACCCGTGACACGTTTCCATAAAATAAATAATATTTAACCGAAAAAGCTGCGGTAAATGATATGGCTACATTTAGGTATTCTTTATGACAATTTAAATATCGGAACACGTTTTTTGAAATTGTTTTGCCATTATTGCATTGATATGTGACTAAAAAGAGTTGAAGGAATGAAACAATTAATGATGAAGATAACGAAAGCAATAGGCAATTTTGATTGGTTGAGCACAAAAGACAGGGCTTTTTATTGATGAAGTCGCTACGTATTGTTATTTTTAAGTTTTTCAGTTTATCTCAAAGACGATAGAGACAAACTGCGACGTAAAAGGTTTTTTAGACATGCGGCTTATAACCAAGAATAAAGCAGTTTGCCATTATGTTTTATAAAAATTATTTCGGAAAAGTAACCGGCACGACTGGCTCGAATAAATTCCAGCTGAAAGGGCCAATATTCGACCACTTTTTGTAGTAATTTGGGTCATATGTCAGCCGAATATTCTCTTCCAAGCGTCAATCGTCTCGGACTTATTGCATAGACAAGCGACTTCACCATAAAACACGATCGCACGATCTTGGAGGCCATGCCACACCGTGAGATAATGCGCGCACTAACAGTTTCCTTCAGGCTAACTAAATTGATTGCATTGGAGGCAGTATGGTATGTAGCGGTGGCTTGTTGGAACCAAGGGTTGTCTAAATCAACATCTATCAATTCAGGCACAAAAAATGTCAGTGGCGGGCTTATTCATGAAGAATAATGGACCAATGAATCCCTCTGCTCATCAGAGTGTCTTTTTGAGGATGTAACGGCATGTCAACAATGGCATGTGTATTATCATCCCTCCAAATGCGAAAATGTATTTATTTACATACGTACCCATTCAACCAAAAGTAAGCTTCATCTCTGAACAAAACTTTCGCGTGAAAATCGAGATCGTTTATCACGATGAAAAATTATCTCTATTTCTCACATTTTTGGGTTCGTTGAACATCACACTAATTTATAATGAAATATGTTTTTTTATTAAAAGAATTAACCACTTGACATATTTTGCTGCATAAAAAGTCACATTGGTGTTTCCTAAATTCGTTTATTTAGAAAATATTTATACCTGTACTCTAAAATGTTCCACTTACTTCTGAAAGCAAGTGCCTGTCTTAACTGATATTATGACATTTTAGCCGTCAAGTTTTGCAAAATCAGCAATTTCGGCGCAGCAACAATATGAACAGCGGAAACTTTAATGCAACTGCAATTCCCCAATGGGGAGTAGTCGGATGCACGGCATTTCGCAGTAAAATGGCGAAAAGCAAATGACAGAAGATGGGCCGAATGACAATAGTGGTTAGGTGAGGGATAAACATTTTTAATGAAAGTGGAAAAATGTGGCGAAAAAATTTAATAACGAAATATTTTAACAGCGCACTGAGGGGCATTATTGTGAACGTAGTTGGTTGCCAGGTGCATGGCGCATTGTGGCACGGCAACATGGGACACAATAAGTGGAGATTTAACAGCATGGTGCTACGATTATGACGTGTACATTTAATGGTGGTGTAAAGTGCTAGTGTTCCACCCCAGTTAAAAGAGAAGATGTGCTTAGAGCTTGGTGGAGAAAGTGGTGCAATTGGAAAATTTATTTTGTATGAACGGTTACATAAGATATATGTACATATGATGTATGACTGCAATTATGAGGATTTCAGTTCGTCGGAGCAAAATTAAGCGAAAGATACAAATAGTCATAAAAGGTAAGGAACGCCATTATGTATTTTAATATATTTTACTAATGTTACACCGAAAATTTCAAGTTAAAGATTCAAGATTATTAAGATACCTCGCAGATTGGTCAATATATAAGGTAAATAGTCCAGTGTATGTTTCAAAATTTTTTATATTAGGTATATCGGAGAAACAATAACTTAATTCTATTATATTATATGGAAGGTTACACTTTCATTACACAAAATATACCAATGCATACATACCAGTGCCTAAACTCCCCTTTGGATCGGGGTAGGTAAGAGCACATAATTTTTTTCACACATCCGCAACGTCGCTTCACAGCCGACAATTTCGATATTAACGATCGTCCGCGTGAAGAAAGCCCAAAAACCTTCGAAGACGGTGAATTGAAGACGTGGCTCGATGAGGATCCGTGTCAAAAGCAAGAAGAGCTATCTTTCAGCATTGAGAGTCACTCGCGTCATTCAGCCAACCAGGGATAAAGAGTTTTCTTCATCGAATTGTAACAGGTGAAGAAAAGTAGATTCATTATAGCAATCCAAAGAAAAGAAAGTCATGAGGACTACCCGGCCATGCTTCAACGTCGTCAACTCGGAATATTCACGCTGCGAAAGTTATGCTGAGTATTTGGCGAGACAGGCTGACCTTATTTACTATAAGCTACTAAACCAAAATAAAACCATCAATGCTCAACTGTCCGATCACATGGACTGCCTCAGAAGCAGTTCCAGTAACGAGACGACATCAAAAAATTGCTTGATTCTTGGATAGCATCACAAAATGAACGGTGCTACCGTACTTCGAGTTTCGCAAGAAAGATTATATTTTAAATATTCCTTTGTAAGAGTTTCCTTACAATAAAATTTAATTTTAATTTTAAGAAAGAGACAACTTAGTTGCGCACCTAATACGTTGCCTTTATATTTCGGGATTAGAAAACAACAACACATTTTAATCATCGAAAATCGCTTTGTTGTTTTTCAAAATGTTCTCCTTTAAAATTTATACACCTTTGCATGCGTTCGAACCAATTTTCGAAGCACTTTTTGCCCCAATGATTGAGGTATTTCCAAAACATACGTTCTGAAATCATCAACAGTGTCTTCAGGTGTCGAAGAACGCTATTAAATTATACGTACAGAAAGAAATAAAAATAAATAATTAGCTGACAAGTCAGGGCTATACGCTGAAGGACTCACCAAAACGATGCTTTTAGTACTCAAAAATGCAACTGTTTCAGCTGGTGTGTGAGATCTGGCATTCTTGTGGTGAAGAGTGATCCATATTCAGCGGTTGGGTTTCCTAATTTCTTGAAAGACAACTGGCAAGCAAATGACTGACACCGTTATCGTATTATTTAATACTTCTCTCGACCAATCGACACGATCCTTTTTTTGAGTGATTGACAAATTGTGTGTGATCCAGCGTGAACAAAATTTTTTACTTTACTTATAGTTTTATATAATTTGGGTCCCACTAATGCCTATACACCCTTTCTTTTGTACACGGTTTCAAAATCACTGTCTTGTAGATGACCACACTTGGCACCATATCCCCCGTTTTTACTAAAGGAAAACGCCTTTTTTTTACACTGATTTCTGAGGAACTCATCTACCGTGTAAAACAAGATTTGGGTGTAGTTGTCATAATCTCACGATAGGTCACATGACGATCTTGCAATATCAGTTTGCGCACAGCATCCATAGTTTCCGGGATAAAAACTGATGTTTTTGCGACCTTCACGCAATCCCTCTGGGAGTGATCTGTGACCTTGAATGAATTCACTATACCATCGATACACACTGGTATTTAATGAAGCTTCATGAACGAAAATTGAATTATGTATGGTTGAAAAGTTGTAAAAAATAATCGCGTGAAAGTGTTCGCGATTAAATTCCATTTCTTTTTGGCAGAGATGAATCGTTTAAGTTACTGTAAATAACACAAATCGCTCTCGAATGTCAAAATGTACTATAAAGGGTAAATCTTTACGGTCAAGTTTTCAATTGCCAGATTTCAATACTAGGGTTGCCAAATCCCGAAATATGGCAACCACGCATTTATGTTTTAGGAATTTGAATACTATATATTATTATGATTATTACATCAGTGAAGTTGGTGAGCTGGTTTTTTAGTTCGATATAGATGGAAGGAAGGTTCTTCGTCCTTAACTCTTTGTTGAATTTTAATTTATTCAAGTTTTCACTCAAATTTATCTCTTTTAGGCAAAAAGATACACTGTTATGTGCAAAACAGGCTTGCTAATTTTCACCGAGATAACTCACATATTGACAGATATACCCGAAAGTTCGATTATCTTTATATTAGGTATATGAGGTCTAAGACAAGTATTGGTCCGATTCAAACAATTTTTGACATAATGACATACCATTATAAGAGAAAAATTATCCCTGACTTTCAATTATAGATCTTAGATATTGCCCGATGTTTTCGAACAAAAGTCAACTACAGGCACAGGTAAATATTCAGTACTTAGGGGCTTGAAGAGTTTTTGTTGGATGTGGACAATTTTTGGGCATAAGGTGGCATATACTATACGTCGTACAAAATTTAATCCCGTTATATTAATTACTTTTTGATTTATGTTCTTCAAAGTAAAATAATCGAGTGGGATTTGAAATTGTGCTATATGGAAAGTAGGCGTGGTTATTGTCCGATTTTGCTCATTTTCACAACGTGACATAGGAATATAAAAAGAATGCCGCGTACCAAATTACCAATCTGTTGACCGGGTCCCGTGATATGGAATTTCACCAAAAAATTGGCGGTGCCACGCGTACCATCCAATTTTCACTCGGGCTTCCATATCGCCCTCTCATACCGTATCGAAGGTAAAATTTATTGTCTATGATGTATTTAGTTATTGATTAATTGCGCTTTTAGTAGTTTTTAACAGTTCCGTTATATGGGGAATGAACGGGGTTATCTTCCGATTTCATCTATTTTCACACTGTCGGTAGAAGTTCTTACAGAATTTGTGCTCAGTAATTTTGGTTGTAGGAGCTTAAGTGGTTTCTTTTTCTGTCCGCAAATGCATCTGGCTTCCTTCTTCAACTCTCGGTATCTATCCCATCCCACACGTGTTGTTCGATTAAAACGTTGCGAGGCAGACAGTCCGTTTTCTCCCCTTGCGACACGGCACTCCTCGTCGTACCAGCTGTTCTTTTGCATTTTCCGAAAACCAATGGTTTCGGTTACAGCTGTACGTAAGGAGCTTGAAATACCGTCCCACAGTTCCCTTATACCGAGTTGTTGATGAGTGCTCTCAGAGAACAGGTGTGCAAGTTGAGTAGAAAATCGTTCGGCTCTCTGTTGTGATTGCAGTTTCTCGACGTCGAACCTTCGTTGTGTTTGTTGGCGTGCGTTTTTTGCTGCACAGAGGTGGGTGCGGATCTTGGCTACAAAAAGATAATGGTCCGAATCGATGTTAGAACCTCGGAGCGTGCACACGTTTAAAACACTGGAGACGTGTCTTTTGTCTAATACAACATGATCGATTCGGTTGGTGGCTTTTCGATCCGGAGGAAGCCAGGTAGCTTGGTGACTTTTCTATGTTGGAAACTAGTACTACAGAAAAATATGGTTAATATTTTGGGCCACGATGAAGTGTATCAGCCTCAACCCATTTGGGGATGTTTCCTCGTGGACGCTGAATTTACCGACCGTAGTGCCAAAACTTTCTTTGCCCACCCTGACGTTAAAGTCGCCAAGCACGATTTTGATATCGTGGCACAGCTCTTTTAAGTGCGCTCATAGAAGTCATCTTTGGTCACATCATCCTTCTGTTCCGTCGGGGCGTGGGCGCAAATCAGCGATATGTTGAAGAATTTCGCTTTGATGCGGATTGTGGCTAGACCTTCATCCATCGGGGTGAATGACAGCACTCGGCGACGGAGTCTCTCTCTCACTACGAATCCCACACCGAATTTGCGCTCCTTTATATGGCCACTATAGGAAAGGACCTCGCCTCAGCCCTTGTTCCGTCCATCGCATTTCTTGGACGGCGGTGATGTCTGCCTTCACTCTAACGAGGACATCAACCAGCTGGGCAGCGGCTCTTTTCCAATTAAGGGAAGCCGAAGATATTTAAGGAAATAATTTATTGGTGTCTTATTAACTTATATTATAGGTCACATTATAAATTAATTAATTAATAAAAGTTATAAAGAGCATATTTATTATTATTAGAGCATTTTGGAGACAGAAAAGGGTGGACGAACTAATGTGCTATCTCGGGTATACTCGAGAGCATATCGGTATCACATCGGTGAAAACCATTTTGAAAGATCATTTGGGCTTAAGAAAAGTGAAAGCACGATTGGTTCCGAATCACTAAATTTTTCGAAAAACAGCGACGTCTTAACGTCTGTGAAACAATGCCAGGATGTCATGAAACGTATTATTACTGGCTAAGAGATTTCGGTTTTGTAACTATGCTTACGACCGGGAAACAAACGATCAGTCGTCCGAAAATGGTGGTAAAGGTAAGCCGAAGCCGAAGAAACCACGTCAAAACAAATCAAAAATCAAGGTTATGTTGACAGTTTTCTTCAATCATCGAAGTGTGGTGTACTTCGAATTGCTTCTGACCGGCCAAACTGTCTACAAGGAATACTATTAAACGTGAATCGCTACGCGGATTGAAAGCTATTCCGGAAGTTGACTTTAGTAATTGTTTGGAGGGTTAGAAATATCTTTGGCACCAGTGTATTGGGGCCAAGGGGGTTAAATTTGATGGGAACGATATAGATTATATAGATATAGTTTATATAGCTCATAGTAGTATAGGTAATTCGTATGAATGGCATAAGCCCAACCGGTAGTTAGAAATTTGTATATTAGGTATGTGGGAGATAGGCACAGTATTAACCCGATTTTATCTATTTTTACCATTACTTTATATTATTAACAGAAAGAGACGCTCTATGAGTTTATTCAGGTGCCTGACTTATGAATAAGAAGTAAAGTCAACAATATGTTTGAAAATCCCGATATAGTTTCATGGGGCCTAGGGTACAATAATGCATCGTTATTAGAAACACACTCTCTCTTATTTTTTTAAGTTTACCGATATTTTCGATAAAAAGTTCGGAATAAAAGCTGTTGCCAATTTGAACAATTTTTGATCATAAGGTGGCCTACTTCAAAGGCACTATTCGGGCAAGTTTAAGTTAGGTTTTATTAAATTTATCAGTTCTTGATTTGTAAACTGTAAAGCGAAAGAATCAGATGAAATTTTAAATTGTGTTATACTTGTATGTGGAGTAGGTGCTTGCAATGTAGGAATTTGGTTGAAATCGGTTGAGTAGGTCCAAAGATATGGGTAGTCCAGTCATTTAAGCTTAAATTAGGTAAGAATCTCGGAATTCGATATACCCATTTATAAGGTATACCTACCATATGTAGGTTTTGAGACAACTTTAGGTTGTCAATATACAAGTATTTACAGACATATAAATTTGTATATCGAATTCCGAGGTGAACTTACTATAATGACTGGACTAGGGTCTTGAAATTTGACACCGGCTTCTATGAAACGCTCTCATACCATCCCGGGTGTAAAATTTTATGACTCTGGCGCTTTTATTTATAGACTTATCTTTTAAAAGTTTTCATTAAAACCGTTATGAGGGGAGTGGACATGATAAGATATAACACTAATTCACACAAAAGGGCGAAAACGGTTTGTTCTAAGCGAATTTGGTTATCATAGCTTGAACGGTTTAGGAAAATGTACTTTTAAGATGGCGAGGTGACGCCAAATTTTTAAAATATTCGTTCTTAAAATTCTTTGTAGCACAGCAATGGTCCGATTTTGTGCATATGCAATATCCTTCTAGGATGCGAAGAAACGTGTCCCAGGTGTCTTTAAGGAAATTCAATTTTTGCGCAAGTTATCGCTTGCACAGACAGACGGACAGACAGTAACCTGATAATTTTTTATATGTGACCTAGTCTACGGAAAGGGGGTTTAGGTATCAAAAAAAAGGAGAACAATTAATGAGATAACAAGAAACTGACGATTATTTTTAACAGCTTTTCCCAGAAAACTAGTTTTCGCACGTTAGCTTTCTTTTCGTCGACCAGGTCACATATATATAAATACATATCCATCTCGGTTAATTTCAGATGATACAAACAACCGTTAGGTGAACCAGACTATTATACTCTGTAGCAAGGTCCGATTGCAGTTACAATTGTGACTGGTTCGATTTCTATATGAAAACTGTATTATTTTTTCAACTTCACTGGGAAGCGGTTTAAGCTCGTAGATCATAGCAACACCGAACTGAGTTAAACAATGCTATTATCCTCATTATTTTTCCATTATTATTATTTAAAATTTAGTTCATTTAGTTTTCATATTCAACACAGTAGTTTTCTTTCCCTGCAGGGCAATTACTTTTATTGCGGGAAAAATATATAATTCGCATTTGGCATTTGCTCGCACCCACACTATTTCACATGCTGCACACAGCTCTGGCTGATTATGTGCAATATTTATTTATATATAAATTTATAGAAATGTTCGCCTATGTTCTCGCACTTACATACATATGTTCTTATGAAAGCACTTGGTGCACTCGCCAGACTCGGCTATGGCAGTCGCCTCGTTTGAGAGGCGAATGTTGATTTTCCATTTGCGAGAGGCGAACAGCATCCAACGGGGAATTCGCACAGATGTGTCAAAGTTGCTGCTTGTCAAAATGAATTGCAATATTTATGGCTGCAGACAGATATTGAAAGGTATACAAGTAAATGCATTACATGCACATTACATTTGGCTGTATGTGAGCGCTTTTGGTTATTAAAGCAGATGTGCATATTGAAAATATTAAATATTTATGTTGAGAAAATGGGTCCACACTTCGTTTGCACAGCGTCAAAAGCTAATAAAACATGATATGATTGGATGGAATAATTAAGGGCAGAGCTGAAAGTTGAAATTGCATTGCTTTGTGGCATCAGCCGTGAGATAATGAAGTGAAACTAATTACTTTAGTTTGTTTGACGTATGCATACAATTATAAATATAAATATGCAATGGTCGGCGCTAGAATTTTGTATTTAAACCTAATTCTTCCCCAGTAAAGTAATTATATTAACTAAGCAACCTGATTATGGATATTATGTTATGTGTAAGCAGGTCAATTAGCTGAAGCAAAAAGTTGATAATTAAGTCAATGGGTTAGCGTTCACACACACACTTAATATAGCTTGAGCAATTACAAGTGTTTATGTTATTGCTTGTTTAAAATTGTTTATGCTTAAAATGGTAAAAATTAATTTGGTTTATTCATAGAATAATCAATGAACTATCCAAAATAACGGAGTTCGATATAAGCGACGATATACAAAATAATCTCAGAATATATTTCAGGCAGTAGATACGGATATGTATGTATGTATATGCTTCTGGGTAGTTTAGCGACTTTGAAACAGATAAACAAAAGTTTCACTATCAGAAACATGAAACTTAAAAATAATTGTTATCAAACCGTAGCCGTTTTACGGGTTCCATTAGTACTTGAAAATCGGCAAAACTAGCGCATTCAGGCGATGACTCTTTAATCTGCCGGAAAACGCTAAAATATTACCATCTTATTTTCTCTTTTTAAAAAAATAAAATAAACTTTTAATTAAAATCAGTAAACTGAGTGAGAGAGTTTAAGATTACTGACTAATTCTTTTATACACTGAACAGAGTATACCTTTAGCGTAGAGTAAACCTCCTCACCATCGCTTATCGAGCTTACTGCGTAAAAGACTTAAGCATGTCATCAAAAAACTGATTAGATCTTATCAGTGTGGCTTTAGACTTGAAAGATAAATAACTGACCAGATACCCACCATGCGCCAAATCTTGACAAATACCCGTGAAAAAGGATCGATACACACCACCACTTCGTCGATTTCAAAGCTGCTTTCGACAGCATGAAAAGGAGCTGCCTTTATGCCGCGATGTCTGAATTTTGTATCCCCGCAATACTAATGCGATTGTGTAAACTGACGTTGAGTAATACCAAAAGCTCCGTCGTGATCAGGTAGAGCCTCTCCGAGCCGTTCGATACCAAACGAGGTTACAGACAAGACGACTTCCAATTGTGCGACTTCTTCAACCTGCTGCTGGAGAAAATAATTCGAGCTGCAGAACTTAATCGAGCAGGTACAATGTTCTATAAGAGTGTATGGCTGCTGGCGTATGCCGATGATATTGATATCATTGGCCTCAACAACCGTTAGTTCTGTTTTCTCCAGACTAGATAAGGAAGCGAAGCAAATGGGTCTGATAGTGAACGAGAGCAAGACGAAATATCTCCTGTCATCACATTCGCGACTTGGTCCCCACGTCACTGTTGATAGTCATAACTTCGAAGTTGCAGATATTTTGCTCTATCTGAGAATCAGCATTAACCCCAATAACAATGTCGAGATCCAACGCAGAACTCTTGCCAATATGTGGTCCTCTCTCACGGCGAATATCGTATTCAATGGAACGATGTGATATACGACGACATTGACACAGTACAGCGAATTGAGAGGCAGCGGATAAACTGGCTAGGTCATGTCGACCGAATGGATGAAAACACTCCAGCTCGAAGAGTATTCGAAGCAGTACCCGCCGGGGGAAGCAGAGGAGAGGAAGACCTCCACTCCGTTGGAAGGACCAAGTGGAGAAGGACCTGGCTTCGCTTGGAATATCCAATTGGCGCCACGTTGCGAAAAGAAGAAACGACTGTTGTTAACTCGGCTATAATCGCGTA
Organism: Bactrocera neohumeralis; assembly: GCF_024586455.1. Classification (NCBI taxonomy): domain Eukaryota; kingdom Metazoa; phylum Arthropoda; class Insecta; order Diptera; family Tephritidae; genus Bactrocera; species Bactrocera neohumeralis. Next base: position 29,435,020 of record NC_065920.1, read on the forward strand.
AGCAGTGTCTGCGCCAGTAAAGAAAAAGAAGATCTGAGCTTACCTAACCATTTCTATCACGCGATGTAAAAATGGGCTCGTTTGCTACCTTAAAAAGTTCGCTCAACTTTACATTAACAGTCATCCAAAATAATCTTGATTACTTTCATGTTTTTCCGCAACAACTTCCTATGAAAGTCCCATGATTTAATTTTTTTTGGGTGCTCAAATTACATGTACGGTGTTTAGCAAACTAATTACGAATGTGCGCTTCGCCTGCCTAAGAGCTCGAATATCACACATCTAGCCAATTTTCAGAGTTTTTGACTGACTATAGTGTAACAAGAATAGACAAATTTACAATCCAATGTATGTTTTTCAAAATACCAATAATTGCATGGCTCAAAATTTTTATACCTCACGACTACATTGTCTGACAGCTGCGAAACTTGAGCACGTGGCTTTGACAACCCTGAATACCTGGGTGAGTATATGTATTGGTGTCAAATATTGTAGCTCTCTTACTTATTGCAGCATAACACTAATAAATATGAGTTAATTACTTCGTTTGAGTTCGTGGGCACATTGACATTGCGAGTACAACAGCTCGCATCACTTCAAAATGTATTCTGCTTTGCTGTTCGAGATTTCTAATTAAACTTTTAATTGAAAAAAACAAAACTCACAGAAGCTTAAGTATGCGCTTTTTCTGGTAGGGCGACTCTTTGAGCGCATTAAAGTGGATCTATCTGCACTTTGTGGAACATTGTTGCACTCAACGCAGACCAAATATGTATACGCGTGTGTAGACACACACTTCCATACAATTGCTGTGTGTTGCAAAGTTGTTCTATTGATTTTTTCATTATCTTTGAGTGCCACGCGCAACGCCAGCACTTCGTCTTATAATCTCCCCCTCTGGGCGGACGTAAGGACGCGCTTTCTGCCAGTCAGTTAAAAATGTAGTTACCTACCGTCAGTCAGTCAGTCAGTCGAGCCAGTGAAGTAAGCAGAATGCCAATGTGGCCGAATGGCAGGCCGTAAATCTAGAATATAAATCTCTGTACAATAAAAAATGTAACCGGAGATATTGAATTGAATGTGTGCGACGACAGATAAAAATGGTATATGGTCTGCAGCCAAACACCCTCCTGGCGTCGCCGATGTTGCCGCATCGCACTACCCTTCACGCTGGCGTGCAATGCGCTGCCAAGAGGGAGGGAAAATCGCATTGTATGCGCTGAGGAAATAGGCATAGATTTATGCAACACCCTCAATTTTTGTTCCCTCCGATGAGGCATTACATGCACTGTAGCTGCTGTTGGTTTAGGTGCTGCTACTGGCACAGCTGTTGTATGCTCGCTGCGGAAAAGGACAATTGTAGAACGTGTTTTGCGACAAAGGACCATATATTTTGCGTACGGATTCACGGTACATGTTTAGGCAAAGGGCAGCACGAGTGTCAGCTGAAGAAGGCCATGTGGCCGGCTTACATTGCTCTGCAGAGTTTTCCATTAAACGAATTAAACGCTGAAAAATATGCAAACAAACAACGGCAGATTTATTTTAAATGTTGACGCATTGGGGTAGCTACGACGTATTGTGAGCCAAAGGGGTGTGGGTTGGAAGCAAATTTGTTTCATTGTTATATGCAGCTATCAAAAATTACCTGAAAGTATTTGTACTAAAAATTGTTTGTTCATAGCCTATCAGAAAAAGTCCTTGTTGCATAATCATCAGTTAAATTTATTACCCTGGAACTCAGTTTATCTTGATAGCGATTAAAGTGTGTCGAATATGACGACCTGCGAAAATTGTGAGACCAGTATGGACACACTACCTAATGGTCAATAAGAATGAACATCTAATTAGTCACTTTCAATAATACTGTTATATAAACCCGCTTAACTTAAAATATTTTATTATCAAAGATGTGGTGAAAATCGTCATTAAGGGCCATATTAGAATAACAAATAAATATGGGAAAATGTTTATTCAAAGCCTGAAAATATCTAATAAAATTTTAAATCTATTGAAAACTAAAAACCCTCATTGCTCTAGTTGAGCCTGTACCGAAAAAGCTTCGAAAATTGTAAAAAAAATTTAATTAATAGTACATATAAGTAGCGTTTCAAAGCAAACAGGACTTAAAAAAAAAAGAACAAATGGTTTTTTCGGCAAAATCAATTTATTTTATTCAAAATAGTCTCCTTTTGCTTCAATACAGCTTTTTGCACGGTCGTGTGTCAAACGAGTGTTTTAGCTCGTTGGCCGGTATGGCGGCCAGTATGCCGGTGCAAGCCTTTTGAATGGCCTCTACGTCTGTATAACGCTTTCCTTTCATGGGCAAATTCATTTTTCCGAAAAGGAAGAAGTCGCACGGTGCCATATCAGGTGAATACGTGGAGTGGTTAATGGTTAAAATGTGATTTTTGTTCAAATTATCTCTTCAATGATGTCCTTAGAATGTTGGATTCTGAGCAACTTTTGGTCGTCAGTCAAATGTTCGGTCACAATGCGATAAATCGATGTTTTGGAAATGTTCAATTCCATTTCCATGAATTTCAGTGATGATTTCGGCTGGTTTTTGTGAATTCACGTACAGTTGTTTTATCAATTAAAACGTTTCGGTAATAGTTTTACCAATTTTAAAACAAAATTTAATGTTGGCTCTTTGTTCGAAGCTCATTTTCGCACCGATAACACAAACATACTGACAGTTAAAACGCAATAACTTCACTTCCAATCAATGAAATGTCATGAAATTCTCACTGGACAATCGATAAAGATAGCAGATTCTAACGCACTAGTCGACATATAGATGACGCTACCAAGAGGCGCTAGATTCAAAAAATCCGATTTACTTTGGATCAGCATGTATATGTAGATATGTAGTTATAGAAATTCTTCGGAAAGAAAAGATATAATAACAAACATAGAGTGGACAAGTAATGAAGGGCTAAATTTGGTTCCAACGGAACATTAATACTCTTGCAACTTGCAAAGCTTAAAGCCAGGGAAGTACCTTCAGGTACATAAGGCTTGTTAGTTATATGGGGTATTTTAAACACAAAGATGCAAAGCTACGAGTATAAGAAAAACACGCTCTCTTTACTTTATACGAAAAACTTACACATTGGCCAATATATGCGGTATAAAGTAACCTGGAAGTTCGATAATCGTTTTATTGGGTACATGGTATCTAAGGAAAGTTTTGGCCCGATGCAACCCATTTTTGGCTCACAAACATACCATTGTCAGCAAAGGATTATCCCAGCATTTCAATGACATATCTCACACATTAACCGATATTTACGGTATAAAGTCAAGTAAGGGCACTGGGTCAACTCATTCGGTACCTATTGTTTCAACGGTTTCAAATGGAATTTTAAATTGTATTAGACGAGAAGTAGGCGTGGCCGACTTCGTCCATTTTCACTCTGTAACATAAAAATGTGGAATATCACGCACTAAATTTAATTTTAAATCGGTTTGGTGGGTCTCGAGATATACAATTTACCTAAAGCCTCTTATACAATCTCGATGATAGGATTGAATCCCTCTTGCGTATTCAGTTATTGATTTATCGCGCTTTTAGTAATTTTCAATAGTACCGTTATATGGGGAGTGAGCGGGGTTATATTCCAATGTCACCCATTTTTTACACTGTCGGTAGGAGTTCTTATAATACTTGAGCTAGGCGAATAAGGTTGTTGTACCTTTAGTGGTTTATGAAATATGTACATTATTCTTATTAGAGGGCGGTGCCACGCCCACTATGTGGCACTTTAGATGTTTTCGGTTAATGGCAATTTGCGGGCGTGGCAGTGGTCCTATTACGCCCATCTACGAACTCGTATTTTTTTTACTAAAGAGTACGCATACCAAGTTTCATCAATGTATCAGTATACATATTTTACTCAATTTGCATCATTTATATCATATATAACCCTATATAAAACCCTATACCTTTCTCGAGATACAACCGTTAGGCGAACAAAACTATTACATATAAGGTTGTCAAAAAAGTTTTGCGGTATTTTCGCTAGTTGGCGCTGAAAGCGCGTAGTTCTAGTTTTATTCGTCGCATCGGGTCATGCTATATCTTTTTGGAAAGCTCATTTCACGCGCTAACACGTGTTTGATTGATTGTCTTGATTGTTTCTTTTAAGTCGTTCGAGAGTTATAGCGTCGCAAACATAGAGCATGGAGTATTTTTACAGTACTACTACGATAAAGACAAAAATGCATCTCAAGCCGCCAATAAAATTGATGCAGTTTATGGACCCCATACAGTTTCCATTTCCACCGCACAACGATGGTTTCAACGTTTTCGTTCTGGTATAGAGGTGGTCGAAGATGCGCCACGCTCCGGAAGGGCTGTCGACGAAAATTGCGATAAAATCACTGAATTGGTCGAAAGAGACCGGCAAGTAGCAGCCGTAGCATCGGTCAAGAGCTGGGCATGAGTCATCAAAAATTCATTTCAATTTCAATAAAAAAAAAATTCAATAAAATAACAACTTTTTTGACAAACCATTATATGTGACCTGGTCTACGAAAAGGGAGCTAACGTGCGAAAACTAGTTTTCTGGGAAAAGCTGTTAAAAATAATCGTCAGTTTCTCGTTATCTCATTAATTGTTCTCCTTTTTTTTGATACCTAAGCGCCCTTTCCGTAGACCAGGTCACATATAGTAATTTGTAGCAACATGTTGCAAGAGTATACAAATAGTTATCGGCCGATCTGTGGTCGGGAAAAAGAAAAGGAGATGCTTGGTTAAATCTAAACACTAATAAGGGTTTATCTTAATCTCCAACAAAAGTACTTCTCTTACAGGAAAAACATAAAAAAATTTCCCCATATTATTCTCATAGAAAAAACAAATTTTTTCTTTTACTGAATTTGGTGGAAGCTTATGTCTCAAACCCACTCTATTTCTTTTATATAAAATATTAATTTTTAACATCGAAAAAAGCTCTAATTTTCAAAACATTTGTTTTTTTAAGTCAGCAAGTTTTATGTTCACGGATGTCTCGACTTTCTGATAGTATAAGGAATATATACATTACTATGGTAAATTTCTCTATCGAATATCGCCCGTAAATTACTTTTCCTTAAATGGTTGCTAAGTTAACTTTTGTTTCCAATGGGTTTTATCGTCTATGATATTTTACTTGTTTTCAAAAATTATCTACCCCGGCTTATGAGGGATAAAAACTGATGTAGATTTTAGAAATTCGGGGCACAATATTTTGAAATTTTCGATATAACACTCGGTTCTGTTTTGGTGCCAAATGTCAATCAACAAAAAATAGTCGACCGGTGCTAAGTCAATGTTTATCCTTAAAGACATCCGATGTATGTATGTATTATATCATACAGCGAATTAGAATTTACAGTTTCGGCAAACAAAGTTCTGGTACAAGTTCAGGGTTGTTTTTGCTTTGTGTACTGGAGTAGAATCTTGCTGTACTCTGCATCGAATAGAGTATTGCTTAACTACTACTTTACTTTCTAACATATCCTGCTGCTGCAATTTTGTCTCCTTTTAAACGCTTTTTTCACAGAAGTGAAGAGGTGGAATGCGTTTACAGCATTTTAGATACTAGAAATAACATTTTCTAAAACGAGACTTTCATGGACTGAATTTTTTGATCTGATCGCATCCATTTTCCTTGACATAATTTTCTGTTTTCTAAGGGGATTTCGGACTGATTTTTGAGTCACACGAGGACCGTCACTCTTTTTTTTGTCAATGTAGACTTTTAGGAGAAACTATAAATAATGCGGCAGACAAACATTCTGGAAATATAAATTTTGTTACAAGCACATAAATTTCACTTGCGTAATTCCCACATGTATGTCAAGAAATCGTCGCAAGACCCGAAAACAATCTAAAGTCCTCATTACCCCAGTAATCTTTTCAGTTGATATATTGAACAGCTTCACTTGGTGCTTAGCTCGGAACGCTTTCAGAGCGATGCTCGCTGTCGGCCTTTTCTCCCAACTGAAGAAAAACTGTGAAAAGTCTTACTCGTTCATTCAAGTATTTGATTAGGCAGTTTGGAAACCGTCAATAAGTAGATTACCATACCACGTGATTGTGTTAATTTATTCTGTTATATTTTATAAGATATCATCCGAATTTGATCATAGCCATGCTGTACAATTTTATTCAATCAGTAATTGAGTGAGAATCACTCAACACAATCACTTTTTGGTCTGATGAGCCAAACTCCTAAACTGATGAAATGTGAAGAAAAAATGCTATCATATGACTTGAAGTAAGCGACTATGACGAAATAGTTCACAGCTAATTATATGCATATGGGATGATTCAAGTACGTTTTCGGCATTCTCATCTAAGCTTTCTCCTCAAAATATGTACGTTTCATCTACATTCATGGTCTGGCTAATTTAAGAATACCAGACTCTTAATCAAATTTCCATTTCCAGCGAACGAACTTTAATTTTGCGGCCAAACAAGACAAAGAGTGAACAAACACAAATTATAAAACGAAAAATAAGAAGAGAAAAACAGAAAAACAAAAAAGTTAATGTGCGGTCGAAATGAGAAAATTGGAAAATGCGGCGCAAATATTAATACACATTCAATTGCATGCATGTTTGTACGAATATACGCTCCGCATGTACAGCTTCTACATATGGGGAGGTGTATGTTTGTGCGGCGCGTTTATGTGGGTGGACTGCAAAAGCGTAAAATTGGCAACGGCGCATTTCGCGGCAGCACGGCCGGCCGCCATGTTGCTTTCGCTTACTCGCTTGAAACACAGCCACACATACAATCGGCACAACGTTCTTTGTAACGGCCGACTGGTGGTCGCGTTGTCGTTGCAACTGACATCGCTGTTGTTGTCGATAGGGCGAAGCTGCCTGGTTTGCGTGTTTAATATTCCACCCATCACTCGAAGAATTTGTGTGCGGCGACGGCGGCGGCGGCGGCGGCGGCGGCTGTGGTGGCAACGACTACAAGTGCAAAAGTCCAGCTCCATTTGCCGGGTGAGCTTTAGCTTCAGCTTCAGCTTCGGCATCAACATCACTGCCATTGTGAACTTATTAGATTTGTCAGTTGCAATCGCATGAATATCAACGATGCGATGGCAACATGCAAAGTGCAAGTGAAGGGATGAAGGGGTGAGCCGTAAGCGCGGCTATCGCACATTAATATTCCAATCAAGTAGCAGCAGGCCTAGCAAGCGACGTGATAGCCGGGACCAAGAACTCGCTAGACGAAAGGTACGGGTCGCGACCGGAAGTACTAGAAAATAAGCAGTGCCGGGTCACATATAGTTCATGACGATGCACGTAAACACTAACTCTTCCACCAGTCCACATATAGCGTTGGCGCAACAGTAGATACCCGGCGACAGCCACAACGTCGACATCGCCGAGCTCAAGCCCATAAAATACACTACGCGCACCGGCCGTTTCAGAGGCAGTCAGCTGCTTATACTCGCCGAGTCTTGAGCATCTTCGTTTCACAAATAGTCGGCGCAAACAAAAAGGCGTTGCTGAGCAAGAGAGCGAGGCGAGGCTGAAGGGGACGTGAAAAGTAGTGGCGTGGCGTGGCGTGGCGTTGCACCGCACAAATGCACACACTTTAGCTGGGACAGACGAACATTGCTCATCATCGAGTCCCTGACGCCCAAAACACAGCACATACGCCCGTATGTATGCAAGGAAAATAGTATTAAATATGGAAATGAAAAACTGAAAACTGTGTTTGTGTCAATGTTGGTATTTGTGTCCGGGAGTTGCCAGCATCGCTGTAAAAGTATCGTAGCATGTCTCTTACACACACTACAGCGCAAACACCCCCGCCTGGCGCTGCACACACTCGTACTCGTACATATTCCAGCGGCAGTTGCAAACATACCATTGCATGACTGAATTTTGCACACATTTACAGTAATTGCAAATGTGTTGAAAATCGCCTGCAAATCTGTGAGCAGTTTTAGTCGAATACAGTCATAAAAGGGCAGCGAAAAGGACGAATAGCTGGTTGTTTATGTAGTGGCAAGTGTGTATATATGGACTGATACCCTTGCTCTATATATGTATGTGTGTGTGTTATATTGCGGGTGGTTTCTTTGTTTTTTGTGTGCTGGCTGCTGAATTTTTGAATGCGCTTTCGGAGAGGTAAAGGTGAATACTCTCCATAGTGCTCTCCACAGCAAACAGAAATGAGATGAACTTGATGTTGTACAGTGTCGCAAGCGCAGCAAATTAGTTCAGTTTGCATAGTGAAACAAGTTCAATTTTATGTGAAATATAATAAAATTTGGAAAATATTACTTCGTTGCTTTTAGGTACAATTGCGGTTCACTGCTTCGCCAGATATTTTGGCGAGATTCTGCTTGCAGTGTTTGGCTCTAGTGTTCCAAAAGTTTTAGATCTTCTGGGAATAGATTCGGAAATTTTGTAAGACTTTTTAAGCGGTCAGAATTACTTTTGAAAGTTATCCAAAGGACATTATTTTATATTTTTTATATTTTCTATGGGAGCAAGCTCGAAAAGAAAGGGCTCGTCTATATTCCAACATAACCAATTATAACCAGAAATCGTGAGTAAATACTATTAGCCATCAATACCCATTTTTTACAGACAGATCTCTGCTCCAGTGATTTTAATCTGCTAAAAACAACCCGAAGTTTAGCAAAATGGATATTGTCTATAGAATCGCTTCTTGAAAATAGGAAATTTATTTAACAATTTAAATATTTCTAAAATATAAAATATAGTTATAATCAGTTGATTTTGGGAGTACTTTTTAACTCAAGGTTAGATGAGGTCAGATAGCTAATCAAAGACGTGGCACGGGGACTACTATATGTAGTCTTTTGTGAAGCCATAGAAAAGAAGAGCTCCTTTGTTCGAACTTATCAATTAACAAAACGCTTAGTAGCCAATAAAAATTTGCACAGGCGATTAAATTTCATTTCCGTCAGCTCGGTGGGATGCCTGAAGGTATGCGCTCTCAAGTGTTTAAGCCTTGACCTCCCAAACGTGGTAGAGTCAAGAAGGAAGGCTTGAATTCTTTCCAACATCATCATCTTCCATACAGCTTCTACAGATGGCATCTGGTAGGACTCCCAGCCTTACTGCGTGAACGCCTATAGGGCAATGGGATTTTAAAAACCCAATAACTAAGGAGAGGATAGCTTTTTAACTTAAGCCTAAAAAACCTTTAAAAGTCTCTGCAGGTACTGTAAATGACTTTATTGGCAAACCATAGAGCTGCGCTATGTAAATAGAGAGTGCGGTGATTTTAGCCTCGATGGTTTCACAATGGGCCAACTAAAGACTTAGGTGCGTCGTCAGACATCTACTCTACCTAACTATCCACCTTAAATAATCCAACCGCATTGTAATGAATAGCTTTTTGTGCAAAATGCCGGTTCTGCGACAGGGAGCCAGAACATCTTGCTGATTGACTGCATAACAGTCTGCAGACGCAGTATAAAAGCCCTTGGATGCATAAATCCAAATAGAAATCACATCGCCTTCTTAGCACTTAGCAGTACATTGGAACTGATCAATATGCTGCGGGTAAGTGGGTCGTTCTGACTTAGGAGAGGGCACAAAAGACCTTAGGTCACGGTGCAATCTTCATCTATTTATCTTATCTTATTGCTTTTGAAGACCTTACATATCTCCTATAATTTGTATTATACTTTCCTTCGCAAATGTTTAAGATTATTTGCCGACCATCGCTAATAAAAGAACGAGGTGTGTACAAAAAATAACGGAAATTTTATAATTACGAGAAGAAGTCAATTTTTTTGTTTAGAGCGGGTCGATCTTTTTGTATAAAATCGCGTGTGCGGAAAATATTTTACAGATCTGTCTGATCTCATCTGTCGGTCCCAAGCCAGATATTTTTAAGGTGAAGTTTAAAAAATCTAAATAGTCGGTAATGTATTCCTCCGATCTGACCGATTACGACTAATATCATATAAACTACCAAATTTCATTCGGATAGCTCAAAAACTGGCGAAGAAATTTGTATAATCCCGAAAAATTAAACTCCACCTAAAAAGCACTAGCTAAGGTTAGACGTGTACTACTGAGCTAGGCGATTTTCGTTTGTTAAAAACTCACACTTCGTTGTTTCTTCATCAATTTTTGGACAGAAACAATACTGTAATGATGCTCCAGCCTCCATATTCGCCAGACATGGCCTGTCTGACTTTTTCCTTTTTTCAAAAATAAAAAGAACCTTGACAGACCGTTGTTTTACAAGCATAGACGATATTAAAAGCGCTTCGCTGAAGGAGCTGAAGACTATCCCAAAAATGGGGTTTGAGAAGTGTTTCGACGATGCGAAGAAGTGTTGCCATAAGTACATAATATCGACTGGGAACATTTTAAGGCGAAAATAGAAATGCTGACGAATGAGTAGATATTTGTCTCAAAAAACGAAAAGTCCTGTTATTTTTTGCAGATTCATCGTGTTAAACTCCAACATATTGTTTGAAAATTACGAAGAATAACCACGACAACTTAATTCCATTTGATCAATTGAATACGAATATATAGTAAGTCGTTGATTTTGTTGCCGCGATTGCGGTTATAGCCTAAGGATGAAACACCAATTAGTAAATATTTCAACTTTTAGGTAGAAGATCCACCACTTTGGTTTAATTCAATAATTTTATAAATTTAAGTGCAATTTTACGCCGTTTTAAAAAATAGCTACCTAAATCTTGGGTCATATAAGCGAACAATACTCTAGTCTTTAAATCCACTTCAAAAAGTTTTCTCTGTTAAAAACTTACCAATACTACCGCAATTACGAAGCCGCACAACTAAATTCCCCAGCCTGCTCGTTAAAGGCAAATCTACAGGTAAAGGGAGTAATAATGAAACATTTGTGCTGGCAAAAATCGCTTTTTTCTACTTGACTCCTCTTGATTTTTAAGTTTATTTAACAGTTCTGCGGCTCTTTTGCTTGTAGTTGAGTGCACGGTTGTCAATGTGTGTGTGTGTGTGAGTGAGTGTATGTGCATATTCATGCATAAGAAAGTGTACCATAGCAAGTGGGTGGAGGGGAGAGCGAGCAATGAGTGTCGGCACTCAAAAGCATTAGTGGCATCAGTAGATGTTGCACATTCTTCACTGCATGTTGCACATGTGGCAGCGAATAGTGCATATACGAAGCATAATACAAATGCACATATATGTATATATATATAGTATGTATGTATAAGGATATTTGCATACCCATGTGTTCATAAATATGTATATGGTGAATACATCCCTATAGGAACTGTGTCAATCAATTTACCGATCATTTAAGAGTCACGGCTGACCAAAATTTGTCAGCGTGTATGATTGCTGGAAAGTGCAAAGCCGATGAGCATGCCAGAGGGGGTACCCGCACCACGCGCATATTGGAGTGAGAATCAGTTGGATATCCGTTGTCATCTTGCGTTCTAGCACTGGATCTATGGATCTCGCGGTCGCTTAGGAGAGGTTCGTCGACAATCAGCTCCTGCGACTGCGAGATTTTTCTGGCATAGAGTAGAACATCGAAGGTCTACTGAACCGTTTGCAAATTCTTAGCAAAGTTCATGTCGTAATCGTGGGAATTGTCCGTCCTGCTATATGGTGCAGAGGCATGATGACAACATCTGATAAGTCGGCATTACGAGTTTTTAAGAGAAAGGTTCTGTGGAAGATGTATGGTTCTTTGCGTATTGGCAACGGTGAATATCGCATTTGATGGAACGATGAACTGTATGAGATATACGACAACATTGGCATAGTTCAGCGCATTAAGAGACAGCTACGCTGGTTAGGTCATGTCGTCCGTATGGATGAAAACATTCCAGCTCTGAAAGCATTCGACCAAGAACCTGCCGGGGGAAGTAGAGGAAGACCCTCACTCTTTTGTATACACCAAGAGGAGAAGGACCTGGTTACACTTGGAATCTCCAAACTCGCTCCCAACTCGCTCCAAACACCGAAAAGGAAGAACGACTGGCGCGCCGTTGTAAACTCGGCTATAAGCGTGTAAGTAGTGTCTACGCCAATAAATAAGAAAAAAATTTGTATACGTCAGAGTTGTCTCTATTGAATAATCAACGACGATCGATTTATTAGTAAACTGATTGATCCGACTTACCTAACAAACGTGTTTATATTGGTGAATCCATTAGTAGTTTCTTGCAGGGATAATTTTTATGAACAAATACTCCAACAAAAATATGAGTATGCAAAATATCCACCAGCAGCGACGCAAACTCTCCCCTAAGCTCAGCTGGGACTTTGTGGTGTTGGAAGCAATGGAGCAACTTCCAAATCCCAAGAGCCCAACCGAACTGCGCATCACCCTCTCGTGACTCGGCGTAGCGGAGGCATAATTCATAGAACTCACCACAACGCAAATTGCTGGCTTGTAGGTATTTACGGCCGAAGCAACGCTGCGTATACATTGAAAAGCCGGTGGCACTGCTGGCTGTTGGTACACATGTGGCTCGTGCAGCTCCAATGCTGTTCACCACTCAGCCCGACGCTACGCACAGTGGAAACCGTTGGCAACCAGCAATCATTCGTGCTGGATTTTTTCTGCTGTTTGGTGGAGTGTTCACCGAGTACCTGGCAGAATGGCTGCCATTATTGCCAGTCATGCCATCCGCCCAGATATTGCCATGGAAACCATGGTGAGCTAGCAATCAGCAACTCCCAGCAGCCAGGCAGCAGTGGAGCACCCAGCTGAGTTGACACGGTAGCCACACTGCACACGAAGGGGAGAGCGATGCATGCAGGGCAGGTCGCTGTGTTTGTATTGCTCCTGCAGAAGTTTTCTGCTGTGTGGCATGCCGCTGCCGGTAAGTGGGTGGTTGCTGCTCGACAAACTGCTTGTATGTGTGCGCATGTTGCGCGCTAGTGGGTGCTGTCCGGAATACACTCATCAATATATATTTTTAGATGCAAGTGTATGAGTGTCCTCAGCGTTGTAAGCGTTGTAAGCTTTGTTATTGCTGTTTTTTCCTGTTGCTGCTGTTGTTTTAACCGCCACTTTTGTTTATTTTCGTTTCTGCTTATTTTGTACTTCTTGCTGCTGTTCTGTTGCTGTAATGAATGTAACGGCATGGCCTCCTCAGTGCTCCCCACACATAAGTACATTTACATACGTATATGGATGGGAGTGTATCTGTTGCCCTCAGACTCACCGCACCGTCATCTTGTTTTCCATTGTGTTACACATTGAAGATATTTCCAATATTTTACTGTTGCTTGCTGCCATCGCTACCTTGAAATTGTTTCGCACTTGTGCTTGAGGTTCGTGCATCTGTACTCGTGTCATTTGTTGTTGGCGAATAATGGTCCTCTCATCCCCATGGTTGCGGTTCATTATTGCTTCGTTTCGTTGGGTTTGGTGCTTCGCTTGCTACATATTGGCTCGACTTTGTAATGGTTTCTCTCACTGCTCGGTTTCTTTGCCGGTTGAGTTGAGGTTTATAATAGGTACTGTCCTGTTTCATTATTCCCTAGCCAATTTTAAAGTCGGTTAGAAAGAGTCATTTTCGTTGTACTTTATTTCCGGCTTCTTTCTATTTAGCTTTAGAGAATACTTATGTTGTTTAAAGTTTAAGAAATCACAGGAAATGATAATATAATGAGACTAGAGTATTTTTGGATTTTTTAAATATTTCAGATTGTATGCACATTGTAGATTATTACTCATTTTGGTATGATTTGTTTTCATATAATCCTCGATTTTGGCGAGTATCTCTTCAATATCGCTTTATCATTGCAGTGGAAATATTGTTGAATTTTGTGAACAGTAAAAGTCGTTTGGCTAGTTCTGAGAAAATCGCGGCTACAGCAGCAAGTCAAAATGCAATTTATTAAATTATTATTTCTTAATAATACGAGTATATAATAATTTATTATTTGTCATGACTTTAATTAATTTGTAACACGGTTTACTGTTTACTTAGATGAAACTTCAAATGACCCGAATCCGATGTAAAGTGCTCCTCTTAACGTCCTAATTTTGCTACCCAACTATTTCGTCTTACGAGTACTACAACTTTGGTTAGGCTATTTTATGCATTGTCACACATCACTACTAAATTTTTAATATTTTACTGTGGTTCGAGCCACTGCACACTGGTCGATTTCATAGGCCAAAAATAAAAAATAAAAATTTGAAATTTACCACTGCTTGTAACAAAGCTATTTCTTAAAAAACCAGTAAAACTAGCGGCAAATACATTTTTGTTTTATCCCATTCGTACGCGCTACCAAAAGCAAGAGAAGTTAGGCAATAGAAACACGCGGACTGTGCAGTGAAAATAGCTTAAAAAGTATTTCTTATAAAAATTCAAATTTCAATCTAAAATCGTGTTTAATCGCCATAAATCGAAATGAATATCGAGAATAAAGGTATATGTTATATAAGAAAGTGGTTTTTCTATAATAATATGTTGATTTATTATTTTAAAAGAATTGTTTTATAAGTGCCTTTTGGAGTGGTATGTTTTTCTTTATACATCGATTTAAGGAATACAAAAGTTGTGATGCCTGTCTCGCCCTCAAATGAACCAAGTTTGATTATATTAGTTAATGTTTTCTAAGTCTATGCTTTTGATTTCAGCTACAACATTCTGCATCTCTCTTTGTTATTCATGTTATTCTGCGAGGGATGCAATTTTTTGTATGTTATTTATACCCTGAACAGTATATATTTAGTTTGTCACGAAGTTTGTAACACCCAGAAGGAAGCGTCGGGGACCCTATAAAGTATATACACTGGTGGTCACATAATTAAGGACACTCCGTTTTCTTTTAAAATATTGGTTTATTTTATAATTTGAAAGCGATATATTCTTTTTAAACTTAAGTTACCACCTTTATTATCTTCTAAGATATAGATTTATTGAAAATTTAACAAAAAAATAGTTTTCAATTCAACGTGCGACAAAAAATTAATCATATACATATATCTATTTTGACTTGGTAAACTAATTAAGGACACTTCAGATTTTCGGTTAGTATATTAAACAAATACTAAAAATATTAAAATTTGATTATGAATTAATGTTTTCGGTTAGTATTTTGTCGGAAAGCCTTTTGATTCAAGCACAGCTTTACATCTTCTAAGCAGACACCGACCAAACGCTGACATCGCTCAGTTAATATGCCATATTTCCTTGACATTTTGAAATAATTTGTCAGCATTTTTGCATGACTTTTTCCCCAAGCCTCTTTTGACATCTGCCCAGATGTTTTCGATTGGATTTAAGTTCGGACTCTGGGCAGGCCAATCTAAACCCGTAATGTTTTCGGACGAAAGCCAAGTTTTAACACTCCTAGCAGTGAGCTTGGGGTCATTATCCTGCATAAAAGTGTATGGTTTAGGCATGTGATCCTCTGCAAATGGCTTCATTTTATTCGACAATATATCTTTATATAAATATTGTTCCATTCTGTGAGTTATCCGTCGAATAGGACCTACACCGTAACACGAAAATTCAGCCCAAACCATAATACTGCCTCCACCATGCTTAACCGTTTTTAAAGTGTATCGAGAGTGAAATTCTTTGTTTGGCAGGCATCGGACAAATTGTTTCCCATCTGAACCAAAGAAATTAAACTTGGATTCATCGCTCCACAGTATTTGTTTCCAAAAATCTAAGGATTTTCCGATATGCTCCTTTGCAAATTTAATACGACTCATTTTCAAGAAGACGACGTCTAATGGTTCGTATTGATACATCGTTGGTCAGTTGATCCTTTATCGTGCCGAGAATTTGCCTGGAAGATAAAAAAGGATTCGCCTTGCAAACTCTACAAATTACACGATCATCCTTTGAAGTAGTTTTTCTGGGTCGTTTTTTTTTCTTATTTTATTCCCTGTACTTCCGTAATGAATCAAAAGCTCCTTCGCTGCGGTTCTAATGGACGTTTTTTCCTTCACGTACTTGTAAATAATTATTTTCCTCAGTTTCGGAGTACAGCTCTTTTTTCGACTCATGTCTAACAGTTTTATATATATATATGCTATAGTAATCCGATCTGAACAGTTTCTTCGTATATTACATCATTGTCTTAGAAAATAATCTGTGCCAACTTTTGTGAAGACACATTGACAAATGTGAAAGTTTTACATACAACAACTTGATTCCGATCGTTCAGTTTGTATGACAGCTATATGTTATAGTGGTCCGATATCGGCAGTTCCGACAAATGATCAGCATCTTGAGGAGAAAATGACGTTTGCAAAATTTCAAAAGGATATCTTAAAAACTGACGGACTAGTTCGTATTCATACAGACAGACGGACAGACGGACATGGCTAAATCGACTCAGCTCAACGTACTGAGCATTTATATACACTGGTGGCCACATAATTACTGACAAAAGAAAGTTGAATAAAGCACGCGTTTCAGTTCAATGTTTTTAGCACTAAATTTGTTTTACTATGGTTCGAACCAAGGATTAGCTAAATAGTTCAACTTCATTTCTTCCAAAATATTTTTAAAATTTTTTTCCATGTTATCATTCCTTCGAGCACAATGCTTCAACCGAAGTTATAGGAAATAAAGTATATATTTTCCTTGTTCTTACTTAAAAAAAACACAGAAACTTCAAATTTTATGGGGAATGTTTATTATCGTTCGAAAGAACACAATTTGCATTTATTTCTGGCCGCGGCTTTGTCTCAGATGGTTCATCCGTTGAATCCAATTTTCGATGACTCGTTCCGTTTCGACTGATAACTGGCGAATGACACGCGTACTGCTTTTCATCAAGACATGGATCGAAGCAGGATTGTCCGCATAAACTTTAGACTTTACATATCTCGACATGAAGTCTAACGGTGTGATATCACACGATCTTGGTGACCAATCGACCGGCCCAAAACGTAAAATTTTCTGCTCACCGAAGTGTTCTCTGAATCCGATGATTCCACCGGCCCACAAACCCAACAAATCGTTGTTTTTTCTGAATGAAATGACAGCTCTGGAATCTCGTCAGGTTGATCTTATTCTCATGGAGCCAGGAATGGGCTTCATCGCGGAGCAAAATTTGGCTCGAAAACGTCGTCGCCAAGTCGTTACATATGTACGTCAGTTCAAGTTGCTGCGAACGGTGTCGAATCGACTCTCCACGGTGCATTCCGATCCTCCAGTTGACGTGTTGCACCTTAAGGTATTTGCCTGGATTTTGCAAATTGCAAGAATATAAAATCTTCGGCTGCACCCAAACTTAACCCTTTCTTACTTGTTGAGATATTGATCTGAAGGTACGTTTGGCGGAACCGCCGATAGCGGACTACTCTGACATAAAGCTGCAATAAAAACTGAACAGTCAGATTTAAGTACTTATGTATATGGAATGTTTTTTATTTAACGAGATGATATCTTCAAGAAATTTGGCATGGATTATTGCTTAAGGCAATGGTATTTTTGGCACTACGGTCAGTAAATTCAGCCTCCACGAGGAAACATCCCCAAATGGGTCGAGGCTGATCGTCTTCGCCGGGGCTCGAAATATGGTTATCTGTAGTACTAGATTCCAGCATAAGAAGATTCATCAAGCTACCTGGCTGTCTCCGGATCGAAAAACTACCAACCAGATCGATCATGTTGTGATGGACGGCAGACACGTGATGATATTGATATCATCAGCCTCAACACCCGCGCCGTTAGTTTTGCTTTCTTCAGGCTGGACAAGGAAGCAAAAGAAATGGGTCTGGCAGTGAACGAGGGCAAGACGAAATATCTCCTGTCGTCAAACAAACAGTCGTCGCACTCGCGACTTAGTACTCACGTCACTGTTGAAAGTCATAACTTTGAATTCGTAGATAATTTCGTCTATTTTGGAACCAGCGTAAACACCACCAACAATGTCAGCCTAGAAATCCAACGCAGGATAACTCTTGCCAACAGGTGCTACTTCGTACTGAGTAGGCAATTGAGAAGCAAAGTTCAAACTCTATAAGTCACACATAATTCCCGTCCTGCTATTTGGTGCAGACGCATAGACGATGACAACGTCTGATGAGTCGACGCTACGAGTTTTCGAGAAAAAAGTTCTGCGAAAGATTTAGGGTCCTTTGCGCGTTGGCCACGGCGAATATCGCATTCGATGGAACGATGAGCTGTACGAGAGATACGACGACATCGACATAGTTCAGCGAATTAAAAGACAGCGGCTACGCTGGCTAGGTCATGTTGTCCGAATGGACGAAAACACTCCAGCTCTGAAAGTATTGGACGCAGTACCCGCCGGGGGAAGCAGTGGAAGTGGAAGACCTCCACTCCGTTGGAAGGACCAAGTGGAGAAGGATCTGGCTTTGCTTAGAATATCCAATTGGCGCCACGTAGCGAAAAGAAGAAACGACTGGCTCGCGGTTGTTAACTCGGCTATAATCGCGTAAGCGGTGTCTACGCCAATTAAGAAGAAGAAGAAGAAGAGTGGTGCAATATCTGAAGGAATTGCTATAGCATATTAACTGACCGGTCAAAAACAAAATATTTCTGTATCCCTTTATGGCATAAAAAATTCCCCTGTGAAGGGTATTATTTGTATAATATAACATAACATTCCTCCAATTTCCTCATGTATTCGGGTAATGGATCGCTTAATCCAGTTCGTGGTTTTCGTATTTTGAACTTTAGCTTGCAAAAAGTAATATAACGGTTTGTGCCGTCAAAGCTATGATTGAATAAATTATAGTTTCGGGATTCGTATGACAATATGTTGCAATACCCTGCTTCCTCTATCACACTTAGGTGAGTGATGTTGACCACTCAGCACATTTTCCTTCATTTTCGCTTTTCTCACTTATGTGAATCGTGAGCTTTGTTAAAAGATTTCCATGATTTTTAAATTTTTGTTTGGTTTAAATTTTTACATAACAAATTTCTAAAGTACACGGAACGTAAATCTCAAACACAGTAGTTTACTTTGACAGCTATCTGCCATCAAAATGTATACATATCAAAACCATTCCATAAAATTGTTTCTATTGCTTTACAAGTGCAGCCTCATATGTATTACCTAAGCCCTTTTGCTTTCCGGTGAATAGGATACGATCCCACGTGCCTTTACTGAAATCGCTGTCGTTCATTTTCTAATTTTATAGCATTAATAGCTTGCATGCATTTAATTTGATCTAATTTTCTTATTTGTTCGGGCCAGCTCATGCTTGTGCTAGCGAGCTTGGGAAACAGCCGGATTTAATATGTGTGAACATGTGTAAATAAGTATGCGTTAATAAATGTTAGTCTGCAAATAACATGGTAGAAATAAAATTTACACGTCATTGTTGTTGTTTTCATAAATATCAGCACACGCTAATTAAATCAGTTCCACGCACACCGAATTCCAATACACCAAAGCCAATCAACTGCAATGAGTGCAGGAAAGCTGTTAATATGTAAATCGATATGCATGGTCTTTAGAGCGGGTCGTGTTTTTTCTTTAACTTTGCTTAAGAGACTATGGGTCTACAACCGGTTTTGAGCCAGTGATTTCAAAGGCATAGTTTAGAGAATTTGAATAATCGGATCGGATCGGATAATGGCAGATATTTGATATAGTTCTCCGATCTCACAGATTCCAAATAATGATCAGTAGAATATTAAAATGCACCTACCTATTAAAATTCATTCGGATATCCCAAAAACAGGCGAACAAATTGTTATGATCCCTAAACACCTTCGCCTTACAAATCGATCGCTCGAAACTGGCTTTAGACTCATAGTTTCAAAGGAAAAGTTGTGCAGAATGATCCGAAGAATATTCCTGCATACACGTCCTTTCCATTTTTTTTGTATTTTTGTTAATCAACCCGCTCTAATGCGCATACAGTTAGCGCCAAAAGTGAGCACACAATTGAGGTTCGCAGCTAAAACCATTACTTTTTTTAGGTTATTAAGTTTATAAAAATTTACAAAAATGTTTTTTAACCCGTTAAAACAAGGTTCGGCTGATGTTAGATCGTAGGGTTGATCAATTGTAGAGACGTTTGCCTTTGTGTTACCAAAAAATTCTTTACATTTCGTCACCTAATAGACCAATGGAACGCTTTGAGCTGACCACAAATATATTGAGCCGGTAAATATCAATCTAAGCCACTTGGCTTGATTTTCCAAAGGTATCTACCGTGATATTTCAATCTCAGTCTGGCGAAATCCGAGAATTTTAGGAGAAAGTGACAAGATTATTCCTCCTCGTCTACCTTCATACAGCTTTTCCAAGAGCGTCCGACAAAATATTTTGTCGGTCTGTGTGAACCTGTTGAACAGTGTCCAGTCATAACACCTACAATTGCAGCGAAATTGATTTCGTTAAGTGCAAGTAGTTCGGAAGTCCTTTAACGGTTTACTTTGGGCCAGAATGATCTCGTAGTCGCACAAGTTCTAGTTTTGACTAGTCTTCGCCGAGCTCCCTGGAGGTTCATAAGGCCAGCGCTACAAAGCAAGAGGACATCGAAAAACCGACTCACTTCCAATCAAATGAAATTGGAGTAAGGATGACTTCTTTAGCAATCTCATCGGCTTTGCAGTTTCCAGCGATTCAACTGTGACCGGACACCCAAGCAAGTTTAATATGGAACAAGTAAGGAAGGGCTAAGTTCGGGTGTCACCGAACATTTTATACTCTCGCATGATAAAGTGATAATCGAGATTTCATTATACGTCATTTACATATTTTTCAAATACCGTATTTTTGTAAAGTTTTATTCCGCTATCATCATTGGTTCCTAATGTATGTACTCGTATTACACAGAAAAGGCATCAGATGGAATTCAAAATATTGTTATATTGGAAGAAGGCGTGGTTGTGAACCGATTTCACCTATATTTTGTACATGTCATCAGGGTGTTAGGGAAATATTATATACCGAATTTCATCGAAATCGGTAGAGTAGTTCCTGAGATATGGTTTTTGGTCCATAAGTGGGCGAGGCCACGCCCATTTTCAATTTTTAAAAAACGCCTGGGTGCAGCTTCCTTCTGCAATTTCTTCCGTAAAATTTTGTGTTTCTGACGTTTTTTGTTAGTCCGTTAACGCACTTTTAGTGATTTTCAACATAACCTTTGTATGGGAGGTGGGCGTGGTTATTATCCGATTTCTTTTTGAACTGTATATGGAAATGCCTGAAGGAAACGACTCTGTAGAGTTTGGTTGACATAGCTATAGTAGTTTCCGAGATATGTACAAAAAACTTAGTAGGGGGCGGGGCCACGCCCACTTTTCCAAAAAAATTACGTCCAAATATGCCCCTCCCTAATGCGATCCTTTGTGCCAAATTTTACTTTAATATCTTTATTTATGGCTTAGTTATGACACTTTATAGGTTTTCGGTTTCCGCCATTTTGTGGGCGTGGCAGTGTGCCGATTTTGCCCATCTTCGAACTTAACCTTCTTATGGAGCCAAGAAATACGTGTACCAAGTTTCATCAAGATATCTCAATTTTTACTCAAGTTACAGCTTGCACGGACGGACGGACAGACGGACGGACAGATGGACGGACCGACGGACGGACAGACGGACGGACGGACAGACAGACATCCGGATTTCAACTCTACTCGTCACCCTGATCACTTTGGTATATATAACCCTATATCTGACTCTTTTAGTTTTAGGACTTACAAACAACCGTTATGTGAACAAAACTATAATACTCTCCTTAGCAACTTTGTTGCGAGAGTATAAAAAGGTTGAAGCTATTGTTAATGACATGATGGACTGCTTGACTAGTTTTGAACGAACAGTGAGTGAGCTCAAGGCCAATATAGCCGCTCAGCTATCGGAGTGAATACGTACCTCTCTGAAGGAGACTGCACTTTGGAACAGTATAACTACTGCTACCTTGATGGCATGAACCTCGGTTTGAAAGCTGCTACAGTGGTATGGTAGCCTGAAACTAGAGTTGATAGGGAGCTTTCGACAGAAGACTCCATCTTCTACCCTTCCTATTAACTTGCGTTCTTCCATGAAAAGTCCACTGCATCTCTTCTGCAATGTTATTGGCTTAATTGCGGTTTCATTGAGATAGAACACGACTTTTGGTGAAAGTCTTTAACTTTTCTCAATTGCTCTTCTAAAACAGTATAATTCGGCAGCTGCCTTCTTCCTTTCCTTCTCAAGGTGTGGCATGCATGAGAGCATCCTACCCATGATAAGCCCCAAGTACATTCCCCGTCTCTCGGTTGAAGAATATACCTTCCCAACGAGAGGAGGGATTTCGTATTTGGAAACTAGCTCAATTTAATTCGAATTTATTGCTAATCCATATATACTTATTTGTCCACTGGGTTACCACATTTAGATACTCTGAAAAAGTTTCTTAAAATGAAACTTCCAACTGTGAGATTATAAAACACACACAAAAAATTAAGTTATTTTTCTAAAAGAAAAAAAATAAACGGTTATAGAAATATGTTTCAGCTGTATACTAACTTTTGACTCTGACTGTATGACTGTTCTGCAATGTTCAAAACCATATTCGCATGCAATATTTAAATTTTGAAAAAATTAAACGCGCATGACAAGCTGTATACATATGTATATGTATACCATATATGTAAGCATGACATATACGGAAATGCAGTCAATAAGCAAAATTGGTTTTCAATACTTGCATACCAATTTGTACACATACTATAGACATACAAGGACAACAAAACACAAAAAGCACATATTTAAAATGCCAACTCATGGATATGTAGGGTTTAAATGACAGCCGCTAATACTTTGAAAATATTCCATTATATATACATATATTTAAAAATGTATACCATGCAATCGAATAAGCCAGTTTTCGACTAGTTAATAGTTAGCATGAACCGTAAGTGCAATTTATTAGTCTTATAAGGAAGTGGTATTTACTAGTACTTGTATGTTGAGATGTCAATTGCCAGAGCTTGGTCTTAAATAAACCACTTTTATACTAACTAAAAATAAGTAAACATATTCCCAATTTCAATATCTATTTTGATCAGGGCCACCAAGATTGAGAAAACTCTGATTTTGCCATATATGTAAGTAACCGCTCTTTCTTAACCAACTTTCCACAAGTTGATATAAGACAAATCCATTTTGGGTTATTCGATAATTAACTGAGGATCCTCAGGCACTGTAAAAAGTAAGTTCGTGTTTTCTCAAAATTATGAATTATGAACTGGTACCCATGGCAGCTCGAAAACCCTTGGTATTTTTCGAAAATCTTTAAAAATTTCCCTGAGCCGCCATTTTGTTGATTTAGAAAACAAAACATAAAATACTTCGATCAGGCACGTCAAATGCAAAAGTTTTCCATACAAGCAATATTGATTCCGATCGTTCATTTTGTATGGCAGCTATATGCTATAGTTAACCGATCTGAACAATTTCTTCGGAGATTACATTGTTGCCTTGGAAAAGGTAACCTCGCACGATGCCAACTTTTGTGAAGATACATTGTCAAATGTGAAAGCTTTTCATACAAGAACTTGATTCCGATCGTTCAGTTTGTATGGCAGCTATATGTTATAGTGGTTTGATATCGGCAGTTCAGACAAAGGAGCAGCTTTTTGAGAGAAAATGACGTTTGCAAAATTTCAAATCGATATCTTAAAAACTGAGGGAGTAGTTCGTATATATACAGACAGACCGGTGGACAGACAGAGAGATGGCTAAATCGACCCAGCTCAACATACTGATCATTTATATACATATATACTTTATAGGATGTCCGACGCTCCCTTCTGGGTGTTACAAACCTTGTGACAATCTAATCTATTCTATATTATATAAATCCGAGATATCTGTATTGTAATAAATCAGATCTGTGGGAATATATGTACATACCATTCAATATATCTTTGAAAGGACATACTTGTTTCAATAAATTTTAGTCAAAAATCATTTCTTTATAAGTGAATCTTTACCACGATATATAGTACACTGGCTTTTGCCGTAATGCCTCGATGATAAAGGCTGATAAACTATTTGCAGAATCTTACACTGAAGCAACCAAGATTCGTTTTACTTACAAAATAAATAATAGGTTAGCTTGGTTCTGTTCTAGAGTGATGTACACAAGTTAATTCTAAAGAAAAATTATAGATTCCAATATATTTATAAAAGTGAACTGATATTCTTGGGAATAAATGTAAACTAATTCAGTCAGTTGTTCATAATTTCTTTCAAAGATTACAAAAAACTATGTACATTGTTTGAAAGATTGCAATATCCTGTAATGTCCCTCGTAAATAATTTATTGTGAATATTAGCATTTTGGACTCTCAGGAGGAGAGAGGCGGGTAGCTTTTTTACGGATGAATTTAGGCTTCCTGGTCATGGTTCCGTCTTTCAAACGGAGGTGGCTGCCATCAAGATAGCAGTAGAATCTTTTTCAACAGCTTCTATCAGAGAGATGTGCAGTCACTCCGAAAGCGGTCAATTTTAGTGAAAATATTAAACTCATTATTTCTAGCAACGAGCTGCTACACGATTGGACTAGCTTGGGTGCCTGGCCACAGCGGTTTTGCTGAAAACTGCAACGCTCGTTAGGACGACACTTCAGTTTCAATAACTGCGGAATGGAAACGGGTAAGACCTCCATTGGCACTTACAGTTGGGCTTTAGATGTGCAGTCGCAAAGTCCTTCTGGCCCAGAGTAAATCGTAAAAGCTCTTGTGAACTCATCGCTCTCGACAAAGCCCACTCTTCAATGGTTCCAGAAGTTCTAAATGGAGACTGTTCGATCGGCTATTATGCGGTAAAATTGAACATTTCACAGGCTGCCAGTTGCAGAAGTTGGAAGAAGAAGAGATAATATCTGCGCCAGACTTCTTCTTCAAATATCCCCGCATTGCCAGATCAAGACCGAACCCCTTCGGATCTCATAAGTTTAGATGTCCAGGGGAAATAATTTTCGATTTTTGATAGATTCAATGATGCTTTGCCAATAGCTGATATCCAATTAGCAGAATTTCTTCACCTGACTTTACAAAGGATTGTACTATACATAGCACTTTAAGTGTTATCCCCCTGCCTAACTGCCCAATCTAAACTAACCTAGCATTTGTATAGACATGGAATAACCACAAAGTCGGAGTTAGTAGAATGTATAGTATATAAGTTTGTATGTGAAAATTTTTGAAAGAAAATTTAGATATTTCCCGAGCATTACTTCATTTATCAATCGCAGCCAGACATCTGAGATGAGAACTAACGAAAGTCAAATATGTGACTAAAATTTTTCCCAATACTGTATCACTGTGCGAATTCGAACATATATATAGTTGTAATGTATGTTCATATGTATGTATTGATGTGGTGGTACGCTAACGCATACGCTCCGCTGGATATTCAGCAATTTTACTTAAATAAACACAATTCCATTGCGAAGCGTAGGAGTCCGTTGAATGCATTTTAATATATTCCACCGCATGAACATCGTTCACGACCGTGCAGTGGAGCAGCAGAGCAGCAGAATGAAGCGGTACCGCGGCATCGTTGAGCGTTCATCGCGCTCATTATGCAGCAATTCAACTAAATCCTCAGCCTGCGGCACATTTCTAAGCCGAGCACTAATATAAACACGCTTCTAACACAATTTCATCGTTGCGCCATTATTAAAATGCAATAGTATGCACAAACACATACACATTTACTAACATATTTATAATGATCTGGAAACCGTGTAGGAAAACTATACAGATGTTTTACCGAGATTGCCCTTTTTTAACCCCGACCGAATCAGAGATCACATAAACTGTCCTATCTTACGAAAATAAGTATAGGACTTCAGTTAGACTTCACCTTGTTAGACGATCTAAGAGTGTGGGTTAGTTTTGGGATAATGCCTCGGCAGCACAACCAAACTAATTTTTGTGGGGTCTACGTCTTTAGATTTTCCATTATGATTATGTCTTTGAGGAAAGAAACAACTAAGGCTTGATCATTTAATTGTAGTTTATAAGTCTTAGATTTAACATCGGGAATTCTACCTGACACTTGGAAGCTGTAGCTAATACACTCTGATTTTTTAAATCACTTTATTGGAATTCGCGATACTTGTTACCATTTCTGAGCTTCGGTTCTTGAAATTATAGGGTATATTCGTAGTATCAACATTAAGGAATACCAAAGACAGGTGTCTTAAGTATCAGAATATGTACTGTAAATTTTATCCCATTAATGACGTAGTATATATTAAAATTCCCTTCTTCTTCTTAATAAGTTCCTTAGACATTTTCTCACAGGGTATATTTCTTATGTTCCCTCTTGCTTCAAATATACCATGCATACAGTTTTAAGTATTTTGCACCCACACGAGAGAATTCAATCAGTGCGCGTAAAGTGTTTGCTTATGTTATTTGCTAATGTATTTAGAAACGCATTAGAAACACTTTAAGCAGCCAACAAAGAATGTTAAAGATGGTAAACACAATTTTGGATAAAATTTAAGAATAACTTTTCAATGAGCGGTGTTTATATAGTATGACAACAATCAGGCACTAGAATTGTGCAAGGATTTTTTTAATAAATTGTGGCCTTGCCGTTCAAACTTGATTATAATCCCTTGAAAAAGAAAACTTTTTGTTTAAGGAATAATTATTATTGAAAAGCTGTATCAAGAAAAACGCTGGACAAATGGGGCTTCTTATCTTTACACGAAGGTCGCGTTGGTTGGAGAGGAGCTGAATGAGCCACACTTCCTTTGGTTAGATATAAATATCGAGAAAAAAAATAAATAGTTACATAAGTATTTTAGATAAGACATATTTATCATTACCATTCCGATTTAAAGACGGCAATCTATGATAATAAAAAGCTATATTTGCCTTGTCTGGTTTCGTTTCATTTAATATCAATCCTAATATTCGCGATATTATAGTGCAATTGGCTAAAACTTACATCAATAGGCATTGTCAGAGAATACGCTGATTACACTAGTAAAGGTTATTTTTGTCACACGAACTTTCTGAATATTTATACCTTGTTGGGTATCATCAAGTCAGAGCCACGAATTAACACGTAGGAAGCGTATATATTTCTGGCTAATAATGTATATATAGGCATATGATCAGTATGTTGAAATGTTTTTTTGTCGATTCGATTTTCGCCATACGTCCGTCCGTCCGTCTGTTGTATATATACGAACGATCTCATAAACGTCTTTTGAAGATATCGTATTTGAAATTTTGCAATCCACGTGATTTTCTTTCAAGAAGCTGTTATCATTTGTCGGAACGGCCATATCGAGAACATAACCTTTTTTACGGCCAGTCCTCATGCAATATCGAATGTTGCTGGAATCATAGTTCATGTATGGAAGGCTGTTCATGACGGTCTTGACAAGATATATTCACGAAATTTGGCATAGATGTTTTCTGCAAAAATGTAATGTCCGAAGAAATTATTCACGGTTAATTCGTCTTTGAGCGAGCTGCCATACGATTGACCGAACCAGATTTTCGGAATCATGGTGCTTGTATGAAAAACTTTCGCATTTGCACTCTTGTCGTTTCGATAATTTGACATGTTTACTGCTTAAGTTGTGAAAAATAATCTCGAAAAACACGGATCGGATTTTTTGGCCGAGATAATTTTTTAATTCCCTAAATAAACACATAGTTCACGATTAAATGACAAAACGTTCTGTGATGTTAGGCTATATTGGCAAACTTTCCGCCGAAGGTCAACGTTTTTCTTGTTTTGTTTATGTTGGTGTACCCTCAACAATAAGAACATAATTATATAACAATTTTGTTTCAATAATGTATAGTTATTTTTAAAAAGTGGGTGTGGTCTGCTAAACCACTAAAGCTACAACAACCAAGCTTAACCAGCTCAAATATTATAAGATCTTTTACTGACTGTGTGAAAATAAATGTTATTGAGAGGTAACCCCGCTCACCCGCTATATAACGGTACTGTTCAAAACTACTAAACGCGCAATAAAGCAATAAAAAATTACGCTAGAGACATTAAAATTTGCCTCCGAGATGGCATAAAAAGGCTTTATGAGAGCCGGTGTGAGAACTTAGAATGTGGCATTCTTCTCATATTCCTATGCCACATTGTAAAAATTGGCGAAATCGGACTACACCCACGCCTACTTCCCATACAACAAAATTTTGAATTCCATCGCATTCTTTCTCTTTCAAGTATACAAATAAAGAAGTAATTAATAATAACAAGCTAAAATTCTGCACTTCTAATTCCTTAAAGCCCAAAAATTGTCCAAATGCAAGCAAAACTATTCAAGTCTCTAGGTACCGAATATGTGGACCCGAGTATCTATACTTGACTTTTGACCGAAAATATCGGTCAATGCAGGAGATATGCAACTAATATTCAGAGAGAATTCTTTCCAGACAATAGCAATTCTGTGTATCAAAAAATGGGTTGAATTGGGTCATGACCTCCTTGAGACCCCATATATAGTACTCAATATAAGTAAATTGGCCAATATTTGAGTTATCTCAATGAAAAATATAAAACTTGTTTTACTCATAATAGTATATATTTGTGCCTAAAATAAATAATTGGGCGAAAACTTGTCCTAGTCCCCATACAACTATTATCAGTATTTTGGATCATCCGTCTGACTTTACTTCACATGATTGCTAATTGTATGTGAGGCAGCTTAATGAAACCCTGTGAACATTTTTTTAGTATGTGTCATGATAATAGTTAATAGACAAAATCGGGTCGATATTACCCCAAATGCCATATAATACATGTTATTATTTTCGTTTATGAGTATGCATATGTACGTATATATAAAATTGCTTAGGTTCCAATCAACTGCTTGACATTTTACATCTTAAAGTATTTCACTGGCTTTGATACTTGCAAGTTTCAAGGGTATAAAATGTTCGGTTGCACCCGAACTTCGCCTAATTTACATCATATGGTATATACATATATTTATTATTTCGTAAATATGCCTCGAAAATGTTCTAACGACATCGACAGTTTTTGTTATGTGTTTCAAAACCCAGAGTCGTAATTTCAAGTCATTAATTGGACAGTGTTATTTAGACTATTTTGGATTTTCTGTTAGGAGTCAATATAAATTGTGTGTTTCACATAAATGTTGCGTAACGTATGTTAGACTGCTAAGTATTAGGTCATTTGTGCCGTTTGCCATCTCAATGATTTGAGCCGAACCCAAGGATCATTTAAGTGATTTCTATTTTTGTTTGACTCAAACAAAACGAAATACAACCAAGTTCAAACACACTACCCAAACTTGTTTTCGCTGATTGTCCTGTTCAACATATTGCCGAACTGCTTGTGCCTATGTTTCCAAAACAAACAGAATATCAGGATTCTGCTCCCGGACTTGTACTGAGGATAGTGCGGTAACTGATAATGATAAGAGCTTTGAAGAAAACCTGAATGACCAGAAAATACTCATTTGGAAATGTTTTGTGAACGTTGACCAAATTTTTGTTTCCTAGGAAACTATATAAATCGGAAAATTATAAAGATTACTACAAGGCTGTCGTACGAAAATCTGCAACCCGGTTTTTTGCTACTTCTTTGTTTACTTTGCATTAGTTTTATTTTGATTCTATTTTTGTTTAATTTTTTTTTATTTTATTGATTTGTAAGAATTAGTTAAAAATGGCGAAGCGAAAGGTTACAGAAAGTGAAATATTGGATACTTTGGAAGCGAGTGACGATTTTTTGATTAGCCCCACAATGTCCCAAATCGCATGACAAAAATGCCCCAATTGTACGCTTGGAATGTATATTTTTCAAAGATGCTGTATACGCAACGTTACGTGGTTTCCAAAAATGGAAGAACTGAACTTGGTACATGTCCAGTTTTGGACACAGCTCGCGATTATGGAAAACTTTAGATTCAAAAAAATGGACCTCCAGAGATTTTTAATAATTTTTTGTGGGGAAAATCACGATTCCAATAATCAGTAATTTCTTTAAACGTAGTTGTACTTTTTAAGAAAATATATATTTTCATGTCACAAGAAAACCCGACGTGTCAAATTTGAGTTTGCATGTGACAATAAAATTTAGAATTTTGTTAACCACTGTTATATATGTATAATGCATTATATAGAAGAAGTTCTTAGCCAGACATCTATATTTAGTATATGTAAATTATTGTCCATATTCATTCGCTACACCTTTAGTATGTAACATAAATACTGGGGCCCATACAAGTGACTTAGATCACTGGGTTCAAATTTGGATTGCTGTAAGCTTAAATCAAATCGCGCTTCATTCGAGTAACGTTGGTGTACATACATACATATATGTTTGATACTAAAAAGAGCATCATTTGCATTTTTTTTTGTGCTTCTTCTCCAAAGGGATGTAGTTTAAGCCAACCATGTACGCATATGTACAAGTAATACGTAGACTAGCTTTTACATTTCGGGATTAGAAAGCAACTTCGAAGTTGTAGAAAATTTTATTTCTCTTGTAACCAGCATTAACACCAATAACAACGTGAGCATCGAAATCAAACGTAGAATAACTGTTGGCAACAGGTGCCACTTCGGATTGAGTGGGGAATTGAGAAGTAAAGTCCTCTCTCGACGAACAAAGATCAAACTATAGAAGTCACTTGCCAGATGGTGTAGACGCATGGATGATGAAGCGGCGTTACGAGTTTTCGGGAGAAAGGTTCTGCATCGCCGAATACCGCAGTTGATTCAACGATGAGCTGTATGAGCTGTATGAGATATATGACGACATTGACATGGATCAGCGAATTAAGAGATAACACATACGCTGGCTAGGTCATGTCGTCCGAATGGACAAAACCACTCCAGCTCTGAAAGTATTCGAGCCGGCCGGTGGAAGCAAATGAAGAGGAAGACCTCCACTACACTGAGAAGACCAGGTGGGGAAAGACCTGGCTACACTTGGAATCTCCAGTTAGCGCTAAACAGCGAAAAGAATAAACGACCGGTGCGCTGTTGTTAACTCGGCTATAACCGCGTAAGCCATGCCTACGCCAATAATAAAGAAGAAGAGGACAAAAACGCATATTTATCAACGAAAATCGCTTTATTGTTTTTTAAAATATGCTCAACTAAGATTTTTATACTTTTGCATGTCTTTGTAACAATTATGGAAGCAATTTTACAATTGTTATTGTCTACAAACCATTCCTTCTGAATGCAGCATCCGCTTCATCAGATGACGAAAAACGTTGGTCTTTTGGTTTATTTTTTCGTCCGGGATTAAAAGGAAGTCAGTCGGTAACATGTCAGGACTATATGGAGGATGACTCATTAAATCAATGTTTGCTGATTCGATGAGTGCTCAAAAATGCAGTTATTTCAGACGAAGCGTGAGAGCTCCCATTGTCGTTGTGAAGAGTGATCTGTCTTCGGTGGTTGGCTATTATACTGTTATTGTATTTTTTAAGCATTTCCCTCGACCACAGAACACGAGCCTTATTTTGAGCTATTAACAAATTTTGTAGGATCCAACGGAAGAAAAATATTACACAATCAAATGTTCATGCAATATTGAATGTACTATTATAGTCCCACTAATGTCGATATTCGTCTCAATCTAGCGATAGGTCCCACACAGCATCACTAGCTTCCGGAACACCAACTGTTTTAAACCAATCTTCACGAAATTAATCTTGGTGTGATCTATGATCTCTATGATCTATCTATGATCAAAAAATACAGTTCGTTGAAGCAGATTCATCGCCAAAAATTGAATTAAGTTATTTGATACGCTATTGCAGATTTGATCCACGTCGTATATTCTATGTAAAAAGTAAATGTTACGATTTAATTCCAATTTTTGTCGAGATGAGCATTTTAAGTTACTGTAAACAACATAAATAGCGCTTGTACATACATATATCAAAATGCTTTGAGTATGCATACCATCAAAAATGTCAAACTTTACGATAAAATTGTGAGTTGCCAGATTGCAAAACTCTGGCGAAGTCCCGAACTATAAAAGGCTACCCACGTGCAGTGATTCACTGTTGAAAATACATATGTATGTACTTAAACTATATTTATGTTGCAGCTTCATGGTGTGGTTGAAAATTGGCAGGTAGAACGTTGCCAATGCAATAACAATAACAAATCAATATTTGCGTGCCTGGAAATACCGCAAATTAAGTCTAAAGTTTTCAGCGCGAAAGTTGGGCAAACAACAACAATAACACAATGTGATTGTGGCGAAGCTTTTAAATTTCAGTTGCTATTGTAGTTGCAGTTTTGCGCTGTTGAAGCATATTTGAACATTTCGCAACATTCGAAAGTTTCGTTTTTGTGGCGACGCGTGCAACGGATTTGCGGTTAGACGCACAGTTCTGCGCCGAACAGTGCAAAGTCCTCTTCAAATTTACTCTGGAAAAACAAAATCTGGCACAGCTTTACGTGCATAGCCGCACCTACACCATCAAATCAACGCTACCAATGCTAAAACAACAGCAACAAGGCAATAAATACATATGAACGCATGGCAAAACGAATTGGAAGCACAAAGAAAGTGGAAAGTGCATGAACGAGTGAGTCAACCATTGCGCCGTATTTTGCATATAAAATACTTTGGTTAACTGAATTATTTTCATTAGAAGGACAACTGCTGGAAGGCGCTGGGTGTTCTGCAATTGAATTGGCGATGACGTTTGCGGTAAGAAGGAAATAAATAATAGTGCAGCTAGAGATGAAAATAGAGAGCAGCAGCAACACTTAACCAAATTTTTGGGATTTGCTTAATTTTTTAATATGATTTATAATTTAATATTACCATCAACATATTTTCTTATTTTTTCGTTGACGATATTCAACAACTCAAGATGTGATATACGAATTGACAAGACAAAACGTTTACTTCGGTTGCACCGAAGCTAAGAAACCCTTAAGAAATACCAAATACTCCTTATATCAACTTCATTTTGATTGGTCAGTTTGTATGACAGCTATATGCTATAGTAGTCCGAGCAGATTAATGGCTTTGTGCTAAATATCTTGAAGATATCTGCTCAAGTGAAAACAAGTTCAAAAGCATTTGATTCCGGTCATTTAGTTTGTTCGGTAGCTGTACTCTACTGTCGTGTACAAATGGGCAAGTAGAAAAGAACGTTATTTTTTCCTGGATAAAATCGATGCTACTGAATTCCTTCAGGTAGCTCTTCGTCCCAAATGCGACAATTTTGCTTGTTTACATACCCACTAGGGTGGGTCGATTCCGGACTTTTTTCGATTCGGGATTTCTAATAGTGCGGAAAAGTTGCCTTAGTACTTACTGATTCCAATGCAACTTTTTGTTTTGAGATCGGATTGCATCTTCAACCCCAACTCCGGCCTTGAAATTTCGGAAATTCGCCTAAATTCGTGAAATTGTCTACCTAGCGCCTGAAATACGCATCTCATGGCAAAATGTATAAAAAAAAAAAAATTATTTGTCACGTCATTTGCTACCGAAATGGTATATGTGATCATGACCGTAGGATGAACCGTTCCCGAGATACGAGCGAAAATGCGGCGCGCCACAGCGCAAGGTGAATATCGGCTTGCGGCCACACACACGTTCGGATAGGTCTCCACACAAATATTTTTTCATCGAGTTCCTTCACTCTTGTCGTTGATTTCGCCGAGTGCTATCACTTATATTCTCTCAACAGAACACAGAACTCAAAATGTCTGTATCTAAATTTAAATTTAGACAGAAATGTCCTGTGTTTGGCATATATCCGTACAATCTCTCTGAGTCCCAGTTACCTACTTACCAGGATGTTCTTTTGTGTTATCAGTTTGAATTATTTCGTATAAGGCGACTCCGAGGCGACAACTATGAATGTAGGAGTAAAGAGGTTACAGAAATAGTTGCAAAAAAGGTTGAAAATACTTTCGAAAAGTCATCTATTCCGATAGTTTCACACACCAGAGTTGTACAATGCTCACCACATACCATAAGAAATTTCTGACTCTTAAACAAATGTTTTTAAGGAACCCAATAGGTTTGAGCTCTAAAAGAGTCGACTTTGTCTCTTCTGCCGGAAAATTATTTGACATCGCTGCTTGTAAATGCATTTATTTTTCTTCTTGCACTTGTCCAAAGGAAAGGAAAGTTCCTATCAATGAACAACCATTTCTCTTGGACCAGAGAACCAGAAGAATTGGTCGCATTGGAAGTGTTGATCTACCTGAAACAAAAAAGATTACAAAGAAAAATGAACGTAAAGGAAAGCTTTCAAAACGTCATTCAACATCAACACTTACCAGAAAAGTATCAGCTAGAACACGTGACCATTCAGATCAGCCAGACTCTCATACAGACGACAACAATGTAGGTGCGTCGCACAGGGATTCTTCCAAAAACGGTGCTGATGATGAATTTTCTCTTCCATCCTCTAAAACCAAACAAAACACACTAGTATTAGAACACACTGCTTTAGCTGCCCAAAGATTTGGAGTAAGTGATAGAGCAGCGGCCTTGATTGTTTCATCTGCTTTTCTGGATGCCAAAAAAGCAGGTTTGATAACAGAGGATCAGGCTAGCTTTGTCACTGACAAATGCAAGATTAGTCGGGCAAAAAAAGTGTTGGAGTTAAGCTCCAAAACACCGAAAGTATTGACTCTGTATATGGGCTGTATTTTGACGGCCGCAAAGACAATACACTTACACAATTCAGCGAAGGTGAAAAGGATTACCGCGACACTGTCAAAGAGGAACATATTTCTCTTATAGCGGAACCTGGTTGTCATTACTTTGGCCACGTCCCCTCTCTTTCCGGGACAATAAGACAATTCAGTTGATGTGGAACATCTAGAAGAACACAGGTTGGAAAGGTGGAATCATTCGGAAACTAGAAGAAAGAATAGGCAGGCCATTACAGTGGGTTGTTTGTCTTCTACATTTCAACGAATTTCCATTTCGTGCTCTTTTCGAACACATAGATGGTGTCTCAAAGAGTCCAAATACATTCTCTGGCGACATAGGTAAACTGCTCCCTGATTGTGGGAAGTTGCCTGTTGTCAAATTTGAAAGTTTTCCATCCTGCCAATTACCTTCTGAGGTTATTAATCCGACCCAACTTAGCACAGACCAAGCTTATCTCTATAAAATATCAGAAGCTGTTATTTCCGGTCAATATTCCTCAGATTTAGCGTCGATGCATCCAGGTAACATGTGCAAATCTCGCTGGCTCACCTGTGCAAATATAATTCTGAGATTATACATTTCTACTGACAAACCAACAAAGGAAATAAAGATTTTGGTCAAGTACATACTTACAGTTTACTCACCTTTGTGGTTCTCAATAAGATTCAACAGTTCAATCAAAGATGGCTCGCGCCATCTCTATGCTGCAATTCAAAGGTCGAGATACTTACCTGCTAAACTGCGCAAGGTTGTCGATTCATCCATTCAACAGAATGCTTTCTTTGCTCTTCCAGAAAACATTCTCCTTAGTATGATGACTGACGAACGGATAGAAGTCAGAAAGTTGGCCCTTGACCGTCTTCTGGCAGCCAGAGAAGCAGAGTCTGACACTGTAAATGGAAGGGTTAGATGTAATAAAGTGCCAAAGCTGAATTTCAAAGCTAATAATTATTACGATATGATTAACTGGAAGACTATTACCTTGACTGTTCCACCAGTTCTTTGTTCAGTTTCTAACGAAGAACTCATAAAAGGGCTGTCGGGAGCCACTGCAGAAGTATGGAAATTTATTGAATTCCCCTCTCACACCGTGGCAGTTGAAAGAACCATCAAACTGGTGACAGAGGCATCTTCTAAAGTTATTGGCCCACAATCTCGTGATCGTTTTATACGCTCTACACTGAAATCGAGGCAACAAGTGCCAAAGTTTAGTACAAAATCTGATTTTATCAATAAATTTGACACAGATTCAGACTAAAACAAGCCTGACATATGGTTGGTTGGTTGGGTTGGGCTTGGGAGGAACCCGAAGAGCAGCCACCTCCACGCGGTGGGTTCTGGTTGACCAATACAGGTTAGCTGAGAGCTGCAACAATTTTCACCTTGCGCTGTGGCGCGCCGCCTTTTCGCTCGTATCTCGGGAACGGTTCGTCCTACGGCCATGATCACATATCCCATTTCGGTAGCAAATGACGTGACAAATAACTTTTGTTTTACACATTTTGCCATGAGATGCGTATTTCAGGCGCTAGGTAGACAATTTCACGATTTTAGGCGAATTTCCGAAATTTCAAGGCCGGAGTTGGGGTTGAAGATGCAATCCGATCTCAAAACAAAAAGTTGCATTGGAATCAGGAAGTACTAAGGCAACTTTTCCGCACTATTAGAAATACCGAATCGAAAAAAGTCCGGAATCGACCCACCCTAATACCCACTGACCCGAAAATGGGCCTCCTTGCTGAAAAAATTTGGCTCGAAAATGTCGGATCTCCTTGGAACTTTTCAAGAGCCCATGGAGCGAAGCAATGTTGCTTGGGAAGGTCGAGCGGCTTCAATTCTTGCATAAGCTGCATTTTCATATTACGCTTTCAATTTAAGATCTCGAGGTAAATATGTGCCAAGTCGTTCCATAAGTCAGTCCGAGTTGCTGCAAACGGCGCCGAATCGACTCTCCACGGGCTTCGTGTATACTCTCAGCTACGTCTTCTATATTTTCTTCACTACGTGCTGGACGTGGTATATTCGGCCGCATAATATACAATAATGCATGCTGGATGTCAAGGTGGGTGGTGGTCTTGCGAATAGTACGATCAGTAGGATTATGTTGACCATAAATTGATCGAAGCGCGCGAAACACATTCTTTATAGAATTTTTTTTGAATTTTCGTTATATAGTTGAACGATTTGTAAATTTTTTTCAGTCACAAGCCTTGATGGGCTGGAATACCTAAATATATTTGCACGCCACACGCTAAAAGTAAAGTTGCTCAAAGTATCATGAAACATCCCTAAATATGCGATATCGCTATCGCCAAGGCGTTAGAAGAAGCAGGCATTGCAAAAGTCCTTTTCAAACTGCTCGGAACACTTTTTCATTTCATCTAATTTTAGAGTGTAAGCAACATGAAACAGGTCATACTTATCGAAGAGAAATGTTGCGAAACGTTTACGATAAAAGATCGAAGAAAAAAGTGGATCCGCATCCTACCCAAAGTCCGGAACTCAATTTCATTGAACACGTGTAAGGCTATGTATATGGAAGTTAAGAGAGCTTTGCTTTACAGGAAACCATGGACAAATATATGAATAAAAGACTGCAAACCAAAATGTTTAAAACTCCAAAACTGGATTTTTAATAAAAAATTGCAATTAAAAACGTTGTTTCAGACAGGGCGACTCTCTATCTTGCGACTTCTTCAACCTGCTGCTGGAGAAAATAATTCGAGCTGCAGAACTTAATTGAACAGGTACAATCTTTTATATGTACAGCTGCTGGCGTATGCCGATGAGATTGACATCATCGGCCTCAATACCCGCACCGTTAGTTCTGCTTTCTCCAGACTGGACAAGGAAGCAAAGCAAATGGGTCTGACAGTGAACGAGGGCAAGACGAAATATCTCCTGTCATCAAACAAGCAGTCGTCGCACTCGCGACTTGGCACTCACGTCCCTGTTGATAGTCATAACTTTGAAGTTGTAGATAACAACAACAATGTTAGCCTGGAAATGCAACGCAGGATAACTCTTGCCAACAGGTGCTACTTCGGACTGAGTAGGCAATTGAGAAGTAACTTCCTTTCTCGACAAACAAAAACCAAACTCTATAAGTTACTCATAATTCTCGTCCTGCTATATGGTGCAGAGGCTTGGACGATGAAAACAACTGATGAGTTGAGGTTACGAGTTTTCGAGAGAAAAGTTCTGCGAAAGATTTACGGTCCTTTGCGCGTTGGCCACGGCGAATATCCCATTCGATGGAGCGATGAGCTGTATAAGATATATGACGACATTGACATAGTTCAGCGAATTAAAAGACAGCGGCTAGGTCATGTTGTCCGAATGGACGAAAACACTCCAGCTCTGAAAGTATTCGACGCCGTACCCGAAGGGGGAAGCAGTGGAAGAGGAAGACCTCCACTCCCTTGGAAGGACCAGGTGGAGAAGGACCTGGATTCGCTTGGAATATCCAATTGGCGCCACGTAGCGAAAAGAAGAAACGACTGGCGCGCTGTTGTTAACTTGGCTATAATCGCGTAAGCGGTGTCTACGCCAATTAAGAAGAAGAAGAAAAACCCTTGAAGAAGGAAAACCCCTGAAAATTAATAAAACGGCTTTCTTCTCACTTTTTAATGCAACTCAAAAGTTTTAATACTTCAAAGTCAATACAACAGAGGTAGGATCATTTTGAGAGAAAAATATTTAACTTGGGGGCTGAGATTAAAAGTTTTGAAACATTTACAGTATTTTATCTAAGGTTAGTACTTATATATATTGATATATTTTTTCCAGCACGATCTCAAAGGCAAAGAATTTTTAGCCTATCTGGTATAATAATGCGGATTCATATCCCCGCATAGCTTCATATAAGTGCTTGTTGTAGTAAAAAAAATTTAAAGTATTCTGTATAATTCGTTTCACAGAATCTATGGAGTAAAATATTTTTTGTTGTCATTTAAGCAGAAAAACTTTGATTTACAAGTATAAATGTTTTTCTGCAAGTGTAATCCGCTCTCTTGCACACAAGTACACTCACATATTCATACCTTACCCCAGCGCAGCTGAAAAGAGGGAGGTAGAGGCGGATTTTGCAAAGTACCTTCGCAGGAACCATATTGAGGAAAAGTCATTAGCAACAATTTTGAGAAACCATTAGGGAAACTGCTTTGCTAGCTAAGTAATTGCATAAAGCAACATCGACAACAACAAGAACGAAAGCCTGAGTGCCAACAAGGAAGTAACCAATTGGTTGTTGTTGCACATATAATAATTTCATTGCTATTGTTATATAATACATACTTACATATATACATATATAGGTAATTGCTGCTCTTTCCCGACGCATCCCACATCCTGCATCAAGGGCGTTACAGTGTTGTGGCAACAATATCCGTTGCTGTGGCAAGACTTAGATGGTTTTATTAACATTTTCTTATGTTAAATTTATAATTGATTTTTATTGAATTTTCAA
Source organism: Bactrocera neohumeralis (assembly GCF_024586455.1). Lineage (NCBI taxonomy): Eukaryota > Metazoa > Arthropoda > Insecta > Diptera > Tephritidae > Bactrocera > Bactrocera neohumeralis. The sequence goes on from NC_065920.1 coordinate 29,474,078, forward strand.
AGTTTTTAATAAATTTTTAAATTTATTCTTGGTATTCTGTTGACAACGATTATGTCTTCATTTAAGCGATGAACACAGCCACGAGTACATGACTGAGCCGACAGCAGTTCGTTGCTGCCTGGTGGTGCATGGTCCAGCGCTGTGGCAACCACAGGGTGCTATTGTGCATGTTCATTGCATTTTGTTGTGCATATTTGCCTTTGCAAAAGTGATGTTGTTGTGGTGGTTGTTGCTGCTATGGCAACAACTCGCACCAACTTGCCTTTGCGCTGGAGAAATTGCCGTTGCCTCTGGATTCTGTGTTATTGCGTTTGAGTTTCGGTGAACGTGAAACATCAGCGCCGCATGAGTAATTCACAATTGCTTGTTGTCATTCAATTGCGATTGTTTTGCTCGAATTCTTCGTGAATGCTATCAACCGTTGTCTGATTTTGCCATAGCTGTTACACATCTACTTGTATAAGTTTGTTGCTGTTGTTGTCTATACTTTTATGATGTGTCATCACAAGTTTATGGGAAGAGTAGATGCACCTGCCACCATATATACTTGTTTTAGTATTAGTGAGGAGTCTTTTAAACCAAATTGTGAAATCATTTTTATATAAAGGCATAAAGTATTAGTAGATTTTCTAAGTTATAACAGAAATCAAATTTGATGTCACGCTTTCATTTTGCTAAAAATGTTATAGTTTTATAAGACGAGTGGAAAGCCGGGTGACTATCTGTCCATCGGTCTGACTGGCCTTACCCCACGGTACTTTTAAATACCACACACATAGATCAAAACAATACGCCCCAAATAATGCATGCTTTATGCAAGTATCATTTGGTCCCAACTGGTCTGTTGCAAGAACATCGGCATCCGGCCGCACTGCGACTCCCCACTGAACATAATTTCCAATTCTACCTGCCTTTAGGTTTAAAGTAAAGCCACCACGAAACTCCCCGAAAGGCCAGACCCTATGAGCTGATTGGAGCGAAGTCCAAAGGGTAACTTAAGTCTCCAGTCAGCCTACCAGTTGAGCTGCCATTCAAAGTCTATAATATCAGTTCAAGTTGAGTATTATAGCACTATTTTTGACAAGATTATGCTGAAATTTCAAGGCATGCCAAATAACAGAAATATTGGATTTTAGTCGCTACTTACGATAGGCATTCCTTACCGCATGAAAATTCTCCCCCCTGCCCGCTGGGGTACAACTTAAGTAAAATCGAGTTAACTAGATGATACTTGGTACACGTGTTCTTTGTCATGCACGTGTCTTAGTATTGTAGACTGGCAAAATCGAACCACTGCCGAGCGTTATTTACCTTGCGATTCTATACTGTGATACAGTCACAAGTCTCTAAATTTAAGATTTTAAGTAAGAGACAATTTTTGTGACTTGAGACGATTTTGCTATTCTGTAAGTGACAGTTACAAAATCTATTAAATTTCATTAATCAGAGATCTTTTTACATTTCAATGAATATAAATATGTCGATAACAAATATTGAATTGTCTATAACATAGTCAAAAAAACACAATTACCATTAAAAACAAAAATATATGTTGACTTTGTTTCAGAATATATACGAAATTTAGGTAAAATTGATTTATTTTTAACCTTTTCGTGTTTGAGTTGAATACAAAATATAAAAAAACGACAGTCGATTAAAGTGAAATGCTCAAAAAAATTATTAATTTTGCTTTTGTAAATATAACATATAAAATATTCAAGTGCTTGCTGCTATCTGTTTTCTTTTAATCCACACCTTCTTTCACTAAGCCCAAACCTAACGGGGGAGAAAAGTGTGACGAAAGCTAAACTTCTAAGTATTGTATACTTAATTTTCACCAATCTCTTAAGCATTGGCCAAAACCAGTAAAAGCCAAAAAATAATTAAGAAAATAATGCTAAAAACAAACAAGAAAAACAATTGGTAACACTTTTGGGCTTAGAAGAGTAGTTTATAATGTGATGATCTCTATTCAGTATATTAAAAATGGCAAACAAGAGTTCTTTTTAGTTTTGTGACAAATTCGAGACAATTTTTTCAGATTAACGCTAGAGACTGTTTAGTGAATAGTAATTAGTCACAAATTGAGACTTTACCTCAAAATGTATCACATAGTGACAAGAGACTGCTCACAGAATCGCGCTATTACTGCAGGTTGTTGGAGTAGAAGGATACATCTGTGGCCTAGAACCTTTTGAAAAAGTGGAAATGGTCATGTCTTTTACAAGGTGCGTTCCAAAGTAAACAGGACTACAAAAAAAAACAGAACAAATAGTTTTTTCGGTAAAATCAATTTATTTTATTCAAAATAGTCTCCTTCTGCTTCAATACAGCTTTTTGCACGGTCCAAAAGCATGTCGAACGAGTGTTGCAAGCCTTTTGAATGGCCTCTACGTCAGCATAACGCTTTCCTTTCAAGGGCAAATGCATTTTTCCGAAAAGAAAAAAATCGCCCGGTGCCATACCACGTGAATACGGGGAGTGGTTAATGGTTAAAAAATGATTTTTGTTGAAATAATCGGTCACAAGATGTCCTTCGAATGTTGGATTCTGAGCAATTTTTGGTCGTCAGTCAATTTGTGCGAAAAAAAACGTGAACAAACCTTTCGTAAGCCCAAGTGTTCGGTCAAATTGCGATAAATCGATGTTTTGGAGATGTTCAATTCTATTTCCATGAATTTCAATGATGATTTCGGCTGATTTTTGATGAATTCACGCACAGTTTCGATGGAATTTCCGGTGATCACTGATTTTGATTTGTCCACATGTTGGTCGTCATTTATGTCCTCACGACCACTTTGAAAACGTTGAAACCACTCGTCCACTCTGCTACGGGATAGGCAATCATCGCCATAAACTTGTTTCATCAATTGAAACGTTTCGCTAAAGGTTTTACCAATTTTAAAACAAAATTTAATGTTGGCTCTTTGTTCGAAGCTCATTTTCACACCGATAACACAAATATACTGACACTTAAAACACAATAACTTCACTTCGAATCTATGACATGCCATGAAATTCTCACTGGACAATCGTTAAAGATATCAGATTCTAACGCACTAGTCGACATATAGATGGGAGGTTAATTGTGCATAGTTCACGAACTACTTAAGCTCTTTCGTCCAAACTTTCCGAAAGGAATTCCTTCTTGCACTTTTTGTGTACTGTGAACACGGGTTAAATCAGGGTTATCCAAGCCCACATCTCACTATAACTAATATGTTGAATACTACTAAAGGGACGATGTCGTTGACCGAGAGAGATGAGAGAGACGAGATGATGCGAAAGAGATATATAGGAGTTGGTGTATAAATTAGACAATCTGCATGACACCGCCCACCTGTTAGGGAAATCCTATATCCTAGAACTAATCGACTAATTTCAACTATATTTGGTATGTGGTATTATCTCAACATAGAAATCTTATCTTGCGATAAGGACGAAATCGGACAACAACATGCCTACAATATATAAAATTTTTTTATTCAAGCACCAAAAAAGTTATGGTACTATAAAAGAACTTTGAGAAAATAGCGTCTTTGGGGTACGTGGTACGCTCGTACAAAAATTGTCGAAATTGAAGCAGTGATTTTTAAGTACCCAGATCTCTGTAGCTATTGTTTATTTTTTTACTGGAAATATTTATGAAAAGTAAGGAGGAGCTAAGTTCGTGTACAACCGAATACTTTATCTTGCAACTTGCAAGAATCAAAGCCAGGGAAATTATTTAAGATGTAAAACGTCAACCAGAGGATCAGAATCCAAGCAATTTTATATATATATACATTTTATATAACTGTACTTTTTAAGAAATTTTTACCTACAGGTGCCCCTCTCTACTGTGATCCCCTGTGTCAAATTGTAGATTTACTTATAGTATATCATATTTTATTGCTTAGATATAACAATCGGTTAATAGCGATTTGTAGGCGTGGCAATGTTCCGATTACGCCCATCTGCGAACTCGTAATTTTTTTGTACTAAATTTCATCAAGATATCTCAATTTTTACTCAAGTTACTGCTTGCATGGACGGACGGACGGACAGACACCCGGATTTCAACTTTTTTCGATCAATCTGTATTTATTTTATATCTATCTCACTCAGTTTTATGTGATACGTACAACCGTTAGGTGCACAAAATTGTATAATACTCTGTATAATACTCTGTTGCAACTGGTTGCAAGAGTATAAACACAGAGGCATTCTATTGAATTTAAGAGAGCATCTGATAATAGTGAGTTTCTAATTTAAACAAGGTCACTTCGGAACAATATTTCTTTATCCCTCATATACCTAATATAGCGATTTTCAACATGTTTGATATCTCTTTCTAGTAACATTGTGCCTTTGTGCATAAAATCGATACAATTGGGCCGTTAATACCCCTAGCCCCATATACCTAACTTACGAATTTGAAACTTCCGGCTGAGTTTATACATTTACCGTAAATGTGTGAGAATGGTTTTACTACTCTTACTCCAAGTCCACTTATTATTTACGAAACAAGTATATATATATTAGGGTGTTTTTTTTTTAACTATTCATATTTTAATTCCCCCCTAAAATTTCTTTGGAAATACCCTAAAAAAATTCCCTGAAGATTTGAGCCCTTAATATTAACATTAAGGACTGTAACAAGGCATGTAAAAATTTTCCTTTGAAAATATGCGACAATCGTGATTTTTTATCTTTAAATTTCTATAGCTCAGTGGCATTTTATGGCGTCGCTTTGACTTTAGACACATATTCCTCAGAAGTGAACACTCTATAAAAGTGTCCATTGCGACACAATCGAAACTCACACCGGCGAGGTAGTAAGGGGCTCTAAACCTGATTTTTCCACGAAACTCGCATTTTTTTGTATATACCTCGTAAATGATAAGAGCTATAGAAAAAATGTACATGACAAACTTGTAGGAAATTTTATTTGCTATAAAAAAGTTCTGAAGTCAAAATCGCTATCATTAATACTTCTCGAGATATTCGGCTTTTAAGTAAGGCTTTATAGAATTATCATAGATGGTATGTACAATTCGTAAACTCTCAAAACGGTAGGGTTTACTTGACCGATCGTTCATACGAGAATCTAAGTCATCGCTTGGCCACCAGGAGGCAGCACCCGCCACAAATAATGGTTTGGGCCGCTGTCACCGCAGTTGCGCGCTCTCCAATTGTTTTCATCGAGCCTGGCGTCAAAGTAAATGCGACATATTATCGGGAAAGTGTTCTGGAGGCTGCTTTGAAGCCGTGGGAAAACAAACATTTCGGTCGCAAACCATGGACGTTTCAACAAGACTCAGCACCGTCTCACAAAGCGCGAGTGAACTAAGAATGGCTGAAAAACAACGTTCCAAACTTCATTACGACCACACAATGGCTCTCGAATTCACCAGATGCGAATCCAATGGATTATTCTCTCTGGGCCATTTTGGAGAGCAAGGTCTGAAGTAAAAAATACACCAGTCTCCAGATGCTGAAGAAAGCCATTGCTCGTGAGTGGGCCAAAATACCGGCAAGACACATTCAGGCAGCTTGCGATTCGTTTTTTGACCGTCTCAAGGCCATAGTTAAGATAAAAGGTGGTCATATCGAGCAAAAGTGAATTGGTCCTGAAATTATGGTTATTTTCACACATTTTGTACTTTAAAATAAATAAAAATAGTTTTCTAAACCGAATTTTTGGTTTTTTTAGTTGGTTACACTTCGAGTGCCGGACTATGTAATAAAAAATCTATGAAATTTCTTAAGAACTGTGTCAATATCCAGATCATGTTTTTAACTACCCAAGAATAGACATGTCCTTAATAAATTGCACCAGATCTACAAAAGAATTGAACAATTTTCACGAATAATAGCAAAAAGAGTTCAAGTGAGAAACCACTGTACAACCTGCTTTGTCCCTTTGCACTCTTGAGGTCGCCGAAATTATATTGCATTATCTTTCTTCGGATAACGAATGTTGAAAAAAGTATTTTCCGCTTTTGAGCATTGCAAAATTGCCACGGAATTATATGTTCGGTAATACTCGAACTTAGCGCTTGCTTTCTTGTTAGAACTTGTGACTTTAAAAAATCAAGATTGTAGTAGATCAGTCAATTCCCGCACATGCGTTGTATATTATCATCGATTTTGTTTGTTCCGGTGTTTTATCACTAAACGAAACAAAAAACGGAAAAATTGCGTACGCGTAAAATGTTCCAGGGATGATTCTGAACAATTCTGCCAAGAGACTATATGTAGGTCCGAAAGCGGTTTCGAGAATTTTTCGATTTTAAACTATAAAAGTTTGTTCGTAAGTTTTGAGATATCCTAATGAAATTGAATATATGTATATATATGGTATATTTTGACGGAATTAATCGGCCGTCTATAATACATATCTCCCACAAAACCGATTATTCAGATTTCTTAAATTTCGAATTAAAAATCGCTGGCTCGAAACCGGCGTTTGAGCAACCATCTCTTAAACAAGGTTGTGCACAATAATCCGTAGAACTTGTATTGCATAAGCAATTTTATAATAAAAAAAATCGAGCCACTCTCCTATACATATTACCACAAGTACAGCCGTAAAGACGTGTGTATTCTCTTTTCTCAAAGGTAGGCAATAAGAAAGACAAGAGTTTCCATGCTGATCCTTCTAAAATCTCTTTGTTTAAATGGTTGTCTTATTTGAAAGTATTAAATTTTCTCCGGACCCCACTGCCCGTCAACATAAAGAGGAAGAACAAGACTTCTACATGTACATCTATAGTTCACCACTGGCGATGTTAATTGAATAACATGTTGAGGTAACCCGGTGGTTGTCGCTTAGAGTTAATATAAATGAATACATACATATAGTTAAATGAAAGACTGATGCATATTACATACACAGATACATATATTTACACATTTATTGGTAATAAACACATATATGAATTCCAAAAGGTTATCCTTTCTTGTCTTGAATCATTTTGCTGCAGTGCACTTCAACAAAAGGTGGAGTACTAGCCAAAGCATTTGCAATTATTTCGCGGTGTATCTTCCTGTTGTGCAAACGCACTTCTCCAATGCATTCCTCGCTCATTTGCTCTGCAGTTCGGTCGACAAATCATGGGTGAACAAGCAAGCGCTTACCATGTCCCAACTCATATAAACCTGCAAATGTTAACAGAACGCAGTGCAGTGAGTTGAATGGCTGGTTGGATTGGTCGAGGTAGCTCATTGCACTGGCAATTGATGCATGAACATCGTCTGTGAGTGCTTCTATGGCAGCAAACAAAAAATAAAATCACAGCGCTGCCATGGCGATATTGGTTTACGGATCTCTTGCTGGTGTGTTGGTTACCGTTACAATGCATGGTTATGTATGGTATATGCAAGTAGTTGCGTATACGCACCAGTGCACCTCGTACTAATAATTCCATATACAAGTTGTCCTTGCCGCGGCTCAAAGACGCATTAACTCGTTTACGAATGATTTTGTTTTTCCCCCATAAGCTGATTGCATATTTATGTTTGCGTTTTCCCAGCTGTGTTTGTATGTGTGCATTTGTATTTCAATTTGTCTACGCTAGCATTCCGTAGAATCGAGATGCGCTTCCTTGTACTGTCGCCTCTTGTATGGACGCTTTGTATCGCCAAAAGGCTTTGTTTTGCCAACAAGCCAGGCTACCAAGTACGCACACATACAAATGTGCATATGTGTGGCTATGCAACTGGGTCTGGCTATATTTAGACATGCGCTGCTGTTGCTGTTATTGTTGTTTTTATGCCAATCGTTGTTTGCGCTCACAAATATTTGCTAGGCAACAACAGCAAATAGCAACATCCGATGGCTTGTTATGACATCTCGTTGGTAATGGCTGTTGTCGTCGTTCTCGTTGTCGTTGGTAATAACAACAGCAACAACAACAGCGCACATCAGCATAAATCAATAATGGTACAGTGTGTAGCATGGCAATGAGACCCGCAGGTGCAACAGCATTTTTCGTACAACTATGAAGTGAAGCTGATCTGCTATTGCATATTTATGAGTGGAACTTGCGATTCTATTTATATGCAAATGCATGTGAAATCAAGTAAGGTGCGACTGACGCGAACGAAAACACAATATGTGAGTGAAACATGCAAAAAATTGTATAAAAATATATCTGATATTTGTGCTTTTGCACGATTTATATGAGATTTATGGGACGACGATTATAGCCGAGTTACAACAGCGCGCCATTTTCTTCTTTTCGCTACGTGGCGCTAATTGGATATTCCAAGCGAAGCCAGGTCCTTCTCCACTTGGAGTTTCTTCCTATTTGGCGGGTATAAAACATCCATCCGGACCGATTTCCTTTTATTTGGCATTTTATACCGATTTTACCCATTTTTAGGATAAAATAGCGTCCGAAAACATCTCTAAAGTAATTTGGAAAGATGTTGCCGAGTTGACCGTTCTCAGTCGGATAAAAACTCAAGTCCGTCCCTTCATGTTTTGTTTCAGAGCCTGCGGGATTGCTTTTCTTATTAAACTTTTTTCCTAATACCCATATACAAGTATGTACAGTCCATTATTTTGGGATGTTACAAACAACCAACAAAGCAAAATTATTATTGTACAACATGCTTCGATAGTACAGCTTATACACGCACTAATATACGCATATCCGATTGTTTGCACTGCTCAGTTATTGTTGTAGTAGACAAATAAAAATGTGAAATCACGGAAAGTTTTTGAAGTCAGTCGGCATCTTGTAAATTAGCAGGGTAAACTAATACAAGTTTTTGTTGTTGTTGTTGGAAAATAGTTTGTTTTCAGTAAAAACGTCTTTTTGAAATATACCTTGTCGCCTTTCGAACACAACCAGATGCTTCAGTGGAACTCCCACGTCAGTTAAATAGCGAAATTTTGCCGTTGTTCCAGGTTTTGTGGTTGTACTCGACTTGTGGCGGCCGCGTTGTCACAGCAGCGTTTAATCCATTGCAGCAGTGGAAAATCCCAGGCAATCATTTCAATATTTTTGGTGATGAGGCGTTGAGTGCCGCCGATGCGCGTAAATTAGCGTACTTTGATGTGGTTGAGTGCAGACTGATGTTGTGTTGTATCCAACTCCGTGAACTATTGAAACATTAATGGAATCGGAGAACAATTCATCACGCTTGTTAAAACTAAAAGATGTAAAAGGAAAATGAATTCATATAAAAGTGGTGTTTTCTAGCAGAGAACAACGAAAAAAGAAAGTGCTAAGTTCGGGCGCAACTGAACATTTATACTCTCGCAAACATAATTAAATTTTTATTTTTTGTATCTTGATCGGAAAGGTACAATAATTATAATCAATAGCAAATAGCATAAATGCCGAGATTTTTCAAGCTCTCGCGATTCATTGGCCCAGTGCTACATCGCAAGATGCCAATGGAGCGAAGGTTCCCCCCATTGGCTAGCTCATTGGCTTTGCAGTTGCCAGGGATTCCGGTGTGGCCGGGCATCTAAACGAGTCTGATGCTAAATTAGTTTGATGCTATTTATAGTGAGTACAGTTACTCTGCGGAATTTTGAGAACATATACTCTTTAATGCCCTCGACAGACATGTCGTAACAATACGATAGTGAAGGTATCATGGTATACTGTTTACCACGTTGATGACATACATGGCATTGTAGTAAACTCAAATACCAGCTTTGTGTCATAAGCATTAAATATTAAATAAAAAAAGCTTAAAGTATAAATGTGTAGTTGTGTGTTATGAAGAAAATAAGTGCTATTATTTAAAATACTCTAAAGTTAATGTATTTTCATCCCAAGAAAACGAAGAAAACGATTTGGTTACTCCCTAAAAATATGACATCAAATAAGGCATTTTTTGCTTTTCCGTAATAAATTGTGCAAATGTTTTGTTTTCCATTTCATATTTATTAATTTTTTAAGTCATTTTGACGAAATATTTCGAAGAGCTTTTGTATAAAAGCTTTTATCAAAGTTTGTTACCTTTTTTTAGCTGTGTTTATTGAAATATCACAATGAAACATCATACAGGGTCCGGCACTCGAAGTGTAACCAACTAAAAAAGCCAAAAATTCGGCTTGGAAAATTATTTTTATTTATTTTAGAGTATAAAATGTGTGAAAATAATCATAAATTCAGGACTAATTCACTTTTGCTCGATATTACCACCCTTAACTATGGCCTTGAGACGGTCAAAAAACGAATCGCAAGCTGCCCGAATGTGACTTACCGGTATTTTGGCCCACTCACGAACAATGGCTTTCTTCAGCATCTCGAGACTGGTGTATTTTTTACTTCGGACCTTGCTCTCCAAAATGGCCCAGAGAGAATAATCCATTGGATTCGCATCTGGTGAATTCGAGAGCCATTGTGTGGTCGTAATGAAGTTCGGAACGTTGTTTTCAGCCATTCTTGGTTCAATCGCGCTTTATGGGACAGTGCTGAGTCTTGTTGAAACGTCCATGGTTTGCGACCGAAATGTTTGTTTACCCACGGCTTCAAAGCAGCCTCCAGAACACTTTCCCGATAATATGTCGCATTTACTTTGACGCCAGGCTCGATGAAAACAATTGGAGAGCGCGCAACTGCGGTGACAGCGGCCCAAACCATTATTAGAGGCGGGTGCTGCCTCTTGGTGGCCAACCGATGACTTAGATTCTCGTATGAACGGTCTGTCAAGTAAACCCTAACGTTTTGAGAGTTTACGAATTGCTCAATTGGAAAAAATTTTTCGTCAGAAAACACAATGTTCGGAATTTGACCGCTTTCAGCCAAGCGAAGCAACTGCTTCGCTCTCTCAAGTCTTACTTGTTGCTGCTTCGATGTGAGATCATGGGTCTTTTGAAACTTGTAAGGCTTGACCTTGAGCTCATTTTTCAATATGCGTTGGATGCTGCGGTCGGATATTTTCAGTTCTTTAGCCATTTGATTGGCACTTCGTCGTGGATTTCACTCAAGTCACTTCTTCACTTTCCGAACTGTCTCACGTGACGTTGCAGTCTTTTGATGACTACCTCCATGGCGTTTTGCGATGCTACCAGTATCATTGTAACGAGTGATGGTGAATTCATTGTTTTGTGGTATGGGGCTTATACCAAGGTTTATATCGATTTGACTCACATTTAGCTCTTAAACTCCTTATTTTAAAATTTTATTTCATTACAATATAACACATATTGACTACATACTAATATATTAAAGTATGTTCGAGAGCATATCAATTTTATTAAGATATATATTGGGACAAAAGCACCCGGAAATTGCAATTAAATTCCCTGGATAAATAATATTCAAAAAAAATGTATTTTGCTTATGAGTGCGATCTGTTAACCAATTTGTTCACAGCTGCTTAAGTCGATACACATCAATAGTGCTTTGCGATTTTTATAATGGATACAAATAACGAACAAGCAATTTTTCTCATTTGTATTTCAAACCAAACTCCGAGTGCAGAATCGTTGCAAATGTTACAAAATGTTTATGGTGATTTCTTCTTCTTCTTTACTGGCGCAGACACCGCTTACGCGATTATAGCCGAGTTAACAACAGCGCGCCAGGTGTTTCTTCTTTTCGCTACGTGGCGCCACTTGGAGATTCCAAGCGAAGCAAGGTTTTCTCCACCTGATTCTTCCAATGGAATGGAGGTCTTCCTCTTCCTCTGCTTCCCCCGGCGGGTACTGAGTCGAATACTTTCAGAGCTGGAGTGTTTTCGCCCATCCGGACAACATGACCTAGCCAGCGTAGCCGCTGTCTTTTAATTCGCTGAACTATGTCAATGTCGTCGTATATTTCATACAACTCATCGTTCCATCGAATGCGAAATTCGCCGTGGCCAACGCGCAAAGGACCATAAATCTTTTACAGAACTTTTCTCTCGAAAACTCGCAACGTCGACTCATCAGCTTTTGTCATCGTGCAAGCCTCTGCACCATATACCAGGACGGGAATAATTAGTGACTTATAGAGTTTGGTTTTTGTTCGTCGAGAGAGGACTTTACTTCTCAATTGTCTTCTCAGTCCGAAGTGGCACCTGCTGGCAAGAGTTATTCTGCGCTGGATTTCCAGGCTGGTATTGTGGTTGCTTTTAATACTGGTTCCAATATAGACGAAATTATTTACAACTTCAAAGTTATGACTGTCAACAGTGACGTGAGAGCCAAGTCGCGAGTGCGACGACTGCTTGTTTGATGGCATTAATATCATCGGCATACGCCAGCAGCTGTACACTCTTATAAAAGATTGCACCTGCTCGATTAAGTTCTGCAGCTCAAATTATTTTCTCCAGCAGCAGATTGAAGAAGTCGCACGGTAGAGAGTCGCATTGTCTGAAACCTCGTTTGGCATCAAACTGCTCGGAGAGGTCCTTCCCCATCCTAGCGGAGCTTTCGGTGATGCTTAACATCTAACATATAAAAGCAGCTCCATTTCGTGCTGTGAAAGGCAGTTTTGAAATCGACGAAGAGATGGTGAGTGTCGATTCTCTTTTCACGGGTCTTTTCCAAGATTTGGCGCTTGGTGAATATCTGGTCAGTTGTTGATTTTCCAGGGCTAAAGTCAGATTGATAAGGTCAAATCAGTTTGTTGACGGTGGGCTTTAATCTTTCACACAATACGTTCGATAGAACCTTATACGCGATTTTAAGGAGGCTTATCCCACGGTAGTTGGCGCAGATTGTGGGGTTTCCCTTTTTGTGGATTGGGCAGAGTAAACTTAAATTTCAATCGTTGGGCATGCTTATATCCGACCATATTTTACAAAGAAGCTGATGCATGCTCCGGCCGAACATTCCAGGTGCATGCCCTCAATTCGTAGTCCTTATTTCGTTTGCCATGGTCGTTATCAAAAGGGGGGTTTCTCATCCGAGGCTGGTTGTTAGTTTTCATTGGGGGTGTTTTTGTACGTGGCGGGTTCCAAACCCAGCGCACAACCCTATGCAGGGGATGTTTCGCCTTCTCACTTTAGCTCGCCTTCAAACGGATGTCTTAGGCTACGCAGAGGATACTTGGTTAAAGACCGGAAGTCGTGAGCTGCTTGAGCCATATGTAAAAGAATCGTTTCTGGCCACTCCCAAGTGAATGGCGATCAGAGAACTTTCCTCACTTCCGTGAACTTCTACACATGACTCCATTCTTATTTACATTTATATATACTACTGTGATCAAATTGAAATTGAGCTTTTAATTTATACTTCGCGTGTTTTTGGAATCGGAAAAATTTTTTTTTGGTGGTTGGTAGTACAGTTAATGATATCAATGCTAACTTTCACGTCAAAATATTCATTCGTATTTGAGATATGCGTCGTTTTGTGAGGCTGCAAAAGTTAGTTCTTCGTATTTTGCTATATCTTAATTTATTGAACAAAGAAGTCCGATAATGCACCATCTCATACTGCATTGGTTATACGTGATCATTTCGCCAAAAAATCAACAAATATCGTTCGGCAATCACCGTATTCGCCTGATTTTGCTCCGTGTGTCAAACGACAGCTCCGAGGACACCGTTTTGACTTAATTGAGGATATAAAAGCTGAATTGAAGAAGGCTCTAATGGCCATCACGACGGAGGATTTTTCCAAATGCTATGATGACTGGAAAATTCATTGGCACAAGTGAATTGCAGTGGGAGGGAGGGGACTACTTTGAAGGAGATGATGAGAGATACTTGAGAACAACCATCTTTTCTAGTTATGAATGTTACGTGAACTGTTTTGTCAGTATTCACTTTAATATTCCATTTTTTCATCAATGTTTCTATTCTCTTCAGCTCAGGTGGAATAAATGAATTAGCACTAGATGGGGTTTCGCCCACTGTTACTAAAGCAGTGTCATCTGCAAATGTCGCAATCAGAACCACTTCGGTTGTTGGAAAATCAGAGGTGAATACATATAGTACAGTGCCTTGAGGCACCACAGATGCATCTGAATAATCATTGCCTATTCACTCCAAAGAAACGCAAGTTGACGGAAATGATATAATGCTGGGTTAAGATGCTTGCGCGGACATAAAAATTTTTGCTGACTACAAAAAAAAAAAAAAATCAATTTAAAAAACTGCAAAATTAAGACCGTAAACAGTGAGGTGTGAGCTCGGAGTGTTTCCTGATAGTTTGCTTAGAAACAGCTCAGAATGATATCCACGGACTTAAACTTCTAAATTTAATTATCACTTACCCTTATTGTCATTATCATTTCAACATATTATATATGATTCGTTCTCAATTCACTTCAAATCAGACTAGATCAACTTTAAGCAAATTAACGCATTCCTTATTAAGTAAAGTACCTTATGCACATTATGTGTGCTTTCTAATGCGAATTACTGAAATATTTTATACCTAGGGAAATGCCTCGAATTGTTAAATCAGCAAATTATTAAAGCTGCGCAAGTGACATTGCGATAATGGCGACAGGAGGAATGTAAGTATTGGGACTACGCATGCAGAGAAGAAATCATAAAATTTTATAACGGTCCAAATCCCACTTTACAGTTTTGAGGTTGTGGCAACATTACCATCAAAGCCACTTCAACTTCCTTCTTGTTAAATTTTGCTTGTCAGTGTTCGCTTTCCGTCAGCCTCTTGCAACGCTGTGTTCATTTCCTTTCACGAATGCGAAGCGCTAGCGCTCCAATAATCGTTTTCTTGTCATACATGAGCGCTGATGCTTAGAAATTCATAAACTTTGGCATTTTATTGTTGTAAATCTCATTACCAAAATACCGCAGAATACATAAATTGAAAATGGAAAGGAGAAAAAAATACTTTCACGAAAGCCAGGTGCGCAGCAGAGAGGAGTTTTAAGGATTAGTGAGCACTTGGTTTTAGTATGAGTTGGAGAGGAGAGAGTATACAGTCTGTGAAATGTGAAAACTTATACATGAATGGTTGGACAATAAGGTCATGTCGGAGTGAACAAAAACACTATAGCTCTGAATGTATTCGAAGCAGTATCCGCCGGGTGAAGTAGAGGAAGACGAAGACCTCCAGTCCGTTGGAAAGATCAGGTGGAGAAGAACATAGCTACACTTGGAATCTTCAGTTATACCAAACTGCGAAAAGTAAGAACGACTGGCATGCTGTTGTAAACTCGGCTATAATCGCGTAAGCGGTGTCTACGCAAATAAAGAAGAAGAATTCGTACTTAGTTTCTTCATTTTGAAAAAGTATTTACAAGTATTTCAAAATGCTGACCCTAGTGAACTCATGGATGCAATTTGGACCGCCCATCAAAAACTGATTTTGGCCCTGTAATCCTTCTTTGCCATAAATATACTTTAAAACGGTCTAACCACCAAAATCCGCTGACTACATACAGTTACGAAAATGAAAAAAGTTGTTGGGCTTCATGCTCGTATTAAGTGCCACGTGAAATCGCATCCAAATTGGGTACATGGCAGCCACAAGTACGTGCGGCGTTCAACTTTTGTACCAACTTCCGCTCATACATATGAGGCTGTTGGCAGCTGGCAGAAGGAGCTATGGAGGACAGTTACAAATGCTTAAAGAACTTGAGCCGGGCGAGCACATTCTTCATTCTTTTTGACAACGATGAACTGTTTTTGCATTCGGCATAGTTCGCGCGGCTGTGTTGTGGTGGGGGAGGGGAAATTTTGTGGGCGCTTCATTTTGTGGCTGCGCTGAATACTTTGGGCGTATGCATGGATGTATATGTGGGTTTCAGGCAATCGCTGTTGTTAAATAAATTAAGTTTAGAGTTGCTTTCTTGCTGAAGTGGTGCGCATTCTAAATAAAAATTGTTGATTGGGGCTTCGGGTGATTGCTGAGGCTTGTTGCCTGAACGCTTTCATGTTATGTTATTTTTTTTGTATGTACCTAGTATATGGGGGTACATGGTCGGTACAGCCTGCGGCTTTGGCCATGTTTGGAGGTAGGAAGATATCAATGAGCTTTTAGATTATTTTCGTATACGAAAAATACTTTCGGTTCTGACAGTCTTTTCGAAGAGTGAGTGGCACTTTCTGGCTTACCTTTATTTTCGGGCATTTAGGCTAATTGGGGTTGAAATTGCGATGAATTATGATGGCGCATAACTTTTAATGAGACAATAATGCGAAGTTGGCGGTAGGGTCTGGGGGTTGTTGGAGAAACCATCAATCCAATTTATAGATTATCCTTTTTGAACATTCTTTCTTACATTAAACAAATTTTAAATTAAATATTTGAGCGCTGCATTTGCTCTCAAAGTTAAGAAATATGTGAATAAAAGGGGAAAGAGGATATGTGGCACCCTTGTCATGTGTCTGAAATTTTCTTCGTGTATGTGTGCATATAGCCTGGTGAGTGTCACGAACACCTGCCGTGTAAGCGTATTAACGGTATTTTATATCAAAGAAGAAAAATTGGAAATTAGTTTGTGTGGAGGATGACGGTGGAAGGCAAATGTGGAGGTATAAAACAAGCGCCCGAGTTTAAGTAATTCTAACAGTGGCGTAGTCAAAATTTATTGAAATTTATTTTTGGACGAGATGCAAAATTAATGTCAATTGCCGAAACAAACATGTGTAGGTACATTCAAGCGGTAGAGGAACAAACTATTCCTCTTCTTCTCTATTGGCTTACGCGTTATACAACAGCTCATCAGTCGTTTTTCCTTTTCCTTGATTGGCGCCAAGTAGAGACTCCACGTTGCCTGCTACACCAGGTCTTTCCAACCTTAAATCTTCTGCAGAACCTTTCGCTCGAAAAGTCGTAACGCCGACTCATCTGCTGTTGTCAACGTCCATGTCTCTGAAACATATAAGTAGTAGGACGGCGACGTTGAATGGCTTGTAGAGTTTGGTCTTTGTTCGTCGAGAGAGGACTTTACTTCTCAACTGTAACTCATTCCGAAGTAGCACCCATTGGCAAGAGTTATTCTGCGTTGGATTTCGAGGTCGACGTAGTTGTTGCTGTTATTGTTGCTTCTAAGATAGACAAAATTATCTACGATTTCGAAGTTGTGGTTGTCAACAGTGACGTGGGGGCCGAATCGTGAGAGCAAAAACGGTTTGTTTGATGACAGGAGATATTTCGTCTTGCTCTCGTTCACTACCACACCCATTAGCTTCGCTTCCTTATCTAGTCTGGAGAAAGCAGAACTAACGGTGCGGTAGTTGAAGCCAAAGATATCAATAGCAACGGTACGCCAGCAGTTGAACACTCTTATAGAAGAGTCATTTCTCTATTCAGATCTGCAGCTCGAATTATACTCTCCAGGACTAGATTGAAGGAGTCGCACTTTCTGAAACCTCGTTTGGTATCGAACTGGTAAATGCTATTCGAACTTCATCATGATCGGGCAATAGAACATCCATCGTCACCGATTGGAGAATTGGGTTTATCTCCTCGGAGAGTTCTTCAAGTGTATATTCCGGACTGGAAACCTTCTGTTAGTCACCGTATTTTCGTAAAATTTGCATGCTTCGGCCAGCTTGTCAAACCCTTCGTACTCACGCATTTCGGCTTCTCTTTTTTTGTCTGCAAATGCGTCCCGCTTCGCTCCTCACATCTCAGTATTCACACAACCTCTCCAATAAAATTAATCCATCGAGAGCTGTATTCAGATCCCAAAATCCAGCCGATTTTGACTATAAACTTTAATTCGTATATCAGGGTTTCCTTGTTGTTAGAAATATCAAGGAATATGTTAGGAAGGGAAATATGGCATAATATAATTTGTTCACATTGTACCATAAATTCCTTGTTAATAACTTTTTTAACTTTGGCTGCACCGAAGACATAAGGCCCTTCTTAGGTGTATTTAAATAGCATAAAAGCCTGATTTTGCTCGGTCAGTTTGGATGACATCTATATAGAGGTCCGATCTGAACAATTTATTCGAAGACCTGCACAATCGTATAATAAGATAATCGACATTTTGTGAGGGTCAAATAAAAAAGTTTGCCAATCAAGGACCAGAGTTTGATCGATATGCCATAGTTTTCCGATATCAGCGGTTCCGTCAAATTAACTGTTCATTGGTGAAATAAGGACGTGCCTGAAATTTTAGATCGATGTCTCAAAACCTGAGAGACTAGGTCGATCACCAATGTCAATGAATATTGGATAGGAAGACCTCGTGTAGTTACTATGAACCACACTATATTTGTAGTTGAGCCTAACTTCAAAATAAATGAAATACATTCGCATCTCTCCATTTTTATATTTTTGGACCTAAAGATAATCCTCTTGAGATATCTAGCAACAATAAAATGTTTGACAGCTGTTATTTGTTTTAAACTCAGTTTGGCTTGTCATTTTATAATGAAAAGACTTATCTCCAAATAACGTTTCCCAATTTATTACCAAAATAATGGTTCGGTTCGCTCGGTGCATAATCGCCCAGCAGAGTCGGTACTGTAATTACCGATGAAGCTCACTTACTGTTGAATGGGTATGTTAATAAACAAAACTGTCGCATTTGGAGTGATGATAATTCACCAGCCATTATGGAGGCGCCGTTATATCCTCAAAAAGTCACGGCTCGGTGTTCTCCATAGGAAGTCATTGGTTAACATTTTTTCAAAAATAAAGCCGGCCGTAATGTTACAAGCTATGTGGTACGCCATAAAGCCATTATTAGAAACTTGTTCGTGCCTGAATTAGAGAATATTGATCTAGACTTGCCAAAACTTTAATAACAGATGCATAATTTTTCGTAATAAAGAACTTAGAACTATTAGTGGGTGCAATATCTCCTGTTATCAAACAAACTGTCTTCGCACTCGCGACTTGGCTCCCAGGGTGACAGTCATAACTTCCAAGTCGTAGATAATTACGGCTATCTTGAAACCAGCATTAAACATAACAACTTTAGCCTCGAAAGACCTTCACTCCTTTGGAAAGACCAGCTGGAGAAGGACAGGACTGCACTTTGAATCCCCATTTGGCGCCTAACAGAGAAAAGGGAGAAAGACTGCCGCGCTGTTGTAAACTCAGCTATGACCGCGTAATCAGTGACTTTGCTAATAAAGAAGAAAAATATTAGTAGGCGTTGGAGCACATAAAACAACTTTGGAAATTTGAGTGAAGCATTTTACCGAAATGCTCATTTTATATGGGTATAATGCAATTTGTAACTTGTGTAAAAATTGAGATATCTTGATGAAACTTGGTTTGCGCGTTTCTTGGCAAAAAAAGTACTAGTTCGTAGATTTGCGTGATCGGGCCACTGCCATGTAGAAAGCACCATGACTGAGCACTTAATTAAGGTATAAAGCTTTAGTTAGGCACAGGGGATCGCAAGGTCGATCCCGGGCTGATAAGTTTATTGCACATATCTCCTAAACCACTAAACCTACAACAACTAAAGTCGCCTAGCGCAAATACTATAAGAACTCCTAGCGACAGTGTAAAAATGGTTGAAGGCGGATGGTAACCCCGCCTCACTCCACCTATAACGGTACTGTTAAAAATTAATAAAAGTGCGATAAATGAATAACTGAATATGTCAATACTTCCCTTTTCACCCCTTTACCTAACATAAACATTTTTGAGCTTCCGGGTGACTTTATACCGCATATATCGGCCAATATAAGGGTACTTTCCTGGCTTTAATCCTTGCAAGTTACAAGAATGTAAAATGTTCGGTTATAACCAAACTAAGCTCTTCCTTACTTGTTTCTACCCAGTTTTAGCAGGGCCCTAACGTCGAGACGATCATATTACGTAAAGATAGCCGCAGTCATCAAACGCGATTTCAAAGTGCAGTGTGTAATTAAAGCTATCAAACGTCGATCAAAACCTAAAACATTGTTGCATATAATCCCTCTTGATTACACAACCGTTTTATGGCATCAAAAAGAATTTGTTGTTGTTGCTTAATTTTTAAGTATTTTCTATTTTATGCAGCATTCTTGTCATACCATTTTTGATGAAAAATGCTTTAGCTTAAAACTATGAAAACAATGCACAGGAAAGAGTGGGATGAGAGCCAAGAGGTAAGCCGTATTACAAGTTGCCAGGACAACGGTCTGTAAGCACTTTTAAAACTGTACTTTCTAACTGAAAAATGCATGAACAAATATGTGTGCGACCCATGCACATAAATACACAAACATACTAACGCATTCCTACGAATTATCCTTTTTTTTGCCCTCACTGAGGGTGTACCTTTAACCGGGTATTAGTCACTTTCGCCTCGTACTGCTCCCTTTCGCATGCAGCGGATGTGAGCGCAACGAGATATGCAAATTAGATACAGATAAAAAATGCCAAAAAGCCGTCTTTGTTGTGCGAGCAGCGAGTGAGTTTACCGAATAATAAAACATGCAAAAAAGAAAAAAAACAATATTCAAAATAAATTTATACAATCTGAGCCGCCCTATCGGCCGCCTGCAGCGCGGCAGGAGTATCATTTTAATTCGAAAGGGTGTACGCGCTCGCGCTACGCCACTCATGACTGAACTAGCAGTCATCTATCCATTTCAAAGCATAGGATGTTCATTGTGCCTGACGTTGTCAGCCGGCGTTTGGCATTTGGCAGTGTCGCTTCTGTCTCTTTGTTGCACTGCGCCGTTGCAAATTCGCTTGACTTTGTGTGTGTGTGTGTGTGTGAGCGAGCGTGCCCTCTGACGCGCCATAAATATTGTTCAGCGTTTAATTTCGTTTTCATTTTCATTCCGACATTTTTGCCGGATTTCGTTTTTGTTAGCGCAGCCATTGGTTTTTGGTAAATTTTTATACCCGAAGAGGATGTATTAAGTTTGCCTTCCAGACGGATACGTCAGAGACGTTATAAAAATATGAATAAATGATCACCGTGACGAGTTTAATCGATTCAGCTATGTCCGTCTGACTGCCTGTAGATAAGCAAAAAATCCCTTAATTTTTGAGTTATCAATCTGAAAATATTTTATTTGTCGGAACTGGTGACATCGAACCTCTATATCACATAGCTGGCACATAAACTGATAGAACAAAATCAAGTTTGTGTATGGAAAACGTTTTAATTTATGAAGGGTATTACATCTTCGGTGCAACCGAAATTAACTTTTTTACTTGTTGCAATTCCACATCAATGGTTGAAACAAATTGATGATGCATCAAAGTGCACACTAACGTAGGTAGCTGGTGATGCACTTCGTTTTGGTTCCGGAAGTATGACCCTTCATCTTTGACACTTTTAGCAAAAAGTAAATAAACTGAGACATACATACATATTTATTTATCTTTGTATCGTAAAGCCATGCTTTTATTATAAATTTCAGCCAAGATTCTCGAGCGTAGATAAGCAACTTTACACAACCCCACAAAACATAGTCCGGTAGTGTGAAATCGCACGATCAAAAGTTTCCTTCAATGAATGGGTTCTTTCATTGGCTGCAAGGCTTGTAACGCAGCCTAGTTGAAACAAGAGGACGCCCATATAAACTTTCTCCAATTCAGGAACGGAAAACGGAAAAGTCATAAGAGATCGCTTTGTAGTGTTCCCCATTTACAGTCAATGTCATTATGACCGGCTTCTTTTTTGAATAAATATGGACCAATGATACCCTCTGCCCATAGAGCAAACCAAACTTTTTGAGGATATAAGGGCGCTTCAACAATGGCTTGTGGTTTAGGATCACTCCAAATAGGATAATTTTGATTATTAACCCATTCAAAGTGACCTTCATTGCTGAACAAAATATTTTTGTGAAAATTGGAATCGGTGGCCGTCTGGTTTTCCCTAAACATATCACACTCTTTATGGGTGTTTGGCTGAAAGTCTTCCACGAGTTGAGTTTTTAAGCCAACAAATCAAGATCCTTCCGGAAAATCTTTCATAAAATGGATGGGAATAGCTCCAATTGTTGACTACGATGTCGGATGGACTCATTCGGGACTTCTTCGATATTTTGCTCTACAGCTACAATGGTGTCTGCGGTACGCGCTACGGCGTATCTGAGAGTAGACCATTTTTTTGTAAACTGCCACAAGTTGCTTCACAAAAATGATATATCTCATTAACTAATAACTAATAGAATTCATATAGATGGTAGTAGTAGTAGTATTATCTATGGGTCACCCACAATAAAGCGTGGACAGGTCCTCTAGTTATAACATATTTTGTTAAGTTCAGCAAATTGCCGACGCAATTTAGAATATTTTGAATAGTGAACAACTAAACTAGTTCTTTTTTTTAAGTTTAAAAGGACGAGATTTTCATTTTTATAATTTACATAACTCTCGAAAATCATAAATTAGAACTTATTCTTCTTCTTCTTCTTAATTGGCGTAGACACCGCTTACGCGATTATAGCCGAGTTAACAACAGCGCGCCAGTCGTTTCTTCTTCTCGCTACGTTTCGCCAATTGGATATTCCAAGCGAAGCCAGGTCCTTCTCCACTTGGTCCTTCCAACGGAGTGGAGGTCTTTCTCTTCCTCTGCTTCCCTCGCCGGATACAGCGTCGAATACTTTCAGAGCTGGAGTGTTTTCATCCATCTGGACAACATGACCTAGTCAGCGTAGCCGCTGTCTTTTAATTCGCTGAACTATGTCAATGTCGTCATATATCTCGTACAGCTCATCGTTCCATCGGATGCGATATTCGCCGTGGCCAATGCGCAAAGGACCATAAATCTTTCGCAGAATTTTTCTCTCGAAAACTCGCAACGTCGACTCATCAGCTTTTGTCATCGTGCAAGCCTTTGCACCATATACAAGGACGGGAATAATTAGTGACTTATAGAGTTTAGCTTTTGTTCGTCGAGAGAGGACTTTACTTTTCAATTGCCTACTAAGTCCGAAGTAGCACCTGTTGGCAAGAGCAATCCTGCGTTGGATTTCCAGGCTGACATTGTTCGTGGTGTTAATACTGGTTCCTAAGTAGACGAAATTATCTACAACTTCAAAGTTTTGACTGTCAACAGTGACGTGAGAGCCAAGTCGCGAGTGCGATGACTGTTTGTTTGATGACAGGAGATATTTCGTCTTGCCCTCGTTCACTGCCAGACCCATTTTCTGTGCTTCCTTGTCCAGCCTGGAGAAAGCAGAACTAACGGCGCGGGTGTTGAGGCCGATGATATCAATATCGTCGGCATTCGCCAGCAACTGTACAGTCTTATAGAAGATGGTACCTTCTCTTATTCTTATGATCGTGTAAATCCATGAATTGTTCTTCCAATTCCATTTTCGATGGATGTTCTCACGCAAAAGCCTCAATGCTGCCAAATAGAAGTCCTTATTGACCGTCTATCCCAATAAAATGCGTGATGCACCAAACCACGAATTTCGAAAAAAACAATGAGAATCACTTTGACTTTTGAGCGGCTTTGGCGTAGTTTTTTTGGTTTCGGTTCATTTTTACCCCTTCCTTCCGATGATTGTTAACCTGGTTGCATCTCAAACTCTCTTTGGCAGTTATAATGCTATCCATGAATGTGGGATCGGAGTTCGTATAATCAAGCATGTCCAACGAGATCTGTTTGCGGTACTCTCTTTGAAAACTAATTCAGTTTTATCGAGACGAGTCGAGCAAAAACGCGTTTCATACCAAAAATATTTACGAAAATCATACGAGCAAACTCACGATGTCGAGCTTTCTTGACATCTCTCTAACTCTTTAAGCACCATACTCTTCGCCTTTTTTTTAATATTTTTATCAGTTGAAGAGATCGAAGGTCGTCCACAACAATGCATGTCTTCCACGATCTCTCGACCGTTTTTGAAGACTTTGTACAACTCATAGGCTTGTGTTTTTAATAAAACTAGGCCTTTTCTAACAATCCCAACGATTCCGCACACAAAATTTCGTTAGAAATACAAAATTTTAGACATACATACATATACTTTTTTGGATTTTCTAGGTTATTCATATGACAATACATATCATTTCTACCTCTAAGTGTAATATTAAAATATCTGGCAACTGAGCATAATAAACATTAAATTTTATATTGTTTAATTTTCAATTTCTAATATTCCGATTTGTGTATAATAGGAAAAAGAATTTTGAATCAATGTGATATGAAAATTGACAAGGAAAACTCAATATTTTTCCTCTAATCGAGTAAAAGATACACATAAAGAACGTGAGTAGCGTGAAAATTGAAAACTAGCTGCAAAAAACAAAGAGCTTTTTTCTGCTTCTGCTGATACAACGAAACAATACTGATCCTAGCAGACAGCGAAGTTGCGCAAAATAAAGGTAAGAGGAATTGCTGACATTGATTACTCACCGAAAAATGCATGTAACAACGAAGGTCGCCAAGCTACAGACAAGCACCGTTAACACATGCTACTTAACAGCGCTCTGCAGGCAATGCGAAGCGTATTTTTGATTTTTAGAACAGCAGGGAAAATGTGGAAAACTATATATAGGACCAATATTATAAAAATAATAATTTTTGAAAAATATTTTTGAGTTTCATAGCTCATAAGGATTGGTTAATGGCTTATCGAAAGAGCAAAATATTGAATAGAAAATATTATATTATTTTAAGGAGGCATTTATATAATCGTTATGCTTTAAATTAATTGGATAACTTTGGAGAGCATCTGGACCACAAAGTGAAACTTAGCGAGTTTACAGGGTGGAAAAGTGGTGAATCGAAGAGAATTGGATAACTTTGTTAATGCTTTCATATAAAGGAGAGCATATAAATCACAAAGTGAAACTTAGAGAGTTGAGAAGTAGTGAAACGAAGACTTATATTCTCACAAACCATGACCTCGAGAAATTTGTACTCTCTGGGTACAAGGTTCGTACATAACGGTAGGAATTTTTACGTTGTTATAGTAGAAAGAGGATACAAATATATAGAATGACAATTTTTTTTTTTAATGGGTTTTGTTTCAAGGTTTGTCTGAAGAATAAAGTATGGAAAATATACTGTCCTTATGTAATATTAATAAAAATAATTCTAACAATGATTTTTCCTATTTTTCCTTCACATGTAATATATTTTTTACATTTGCACCAAATCGAATGAAATCGCAAAAATAGAGTTATAAAGTAGTAAATGTAGTAACCTTCAATGATTGAAAATTACTTACTTTTTCCTGCTGGGTAACTACATTGATAGCATACGTCATATGACGTACGGGTTAGGGGGTTGCGTTCGCAGTACCGACCTTGCTACGCATGAGAAATAGTGGAGCGACTGACTCTTCGCAGCATCGCGCATAAGCCACTTGGGATTGATGAATACATGTACACGACACAAAACACAGTTGCATTGACACTCACACACATACATGTAACATGTAGAGCCGTAAGCTTGTGCATGCAATGCGTGAGTGCGTGAATTTTTCATCATTGAATGCGAATTTCGATCGAGAAATTCGTCATTATTATAACACACATGCGGCCATCAGGGAGGGTACAAACCTTATTTTCGAACGCGCGTATCCCTTGCTGTTTGATTGAAGGATGTGGATGTATGTATCTATGTAGGTTTGTACGCACTCAGAGCAATGCGTGCGTTGAGTTGCTGCGCTTGCAATCCATTCATTTTCGTCCATCTGGGCGAATGTGAGAAAGGACTGCTGCTGTTGATGGCATTCGGGTGATGGATTACTTACCGCACGCTTTGTAAACCGCCTCCCGAAATTCTTGCAAGTTCTGCATGAAGCGCTGAGTGTTTGTTTCTAATGGTTTCAGCACTTTTATTCGACAAGGTCTTCATGCATTTGGAAATTATGTGTTTCAAATAGGAACATTGCGAGGTTGTTTTTTGTGTTGTTTTACGTTTTCGCTACTAGCATCCCTCTTGCAGTCCGTTATAATTATATACATACGTCAGCGAAACTCACTGACGTACCACCGTATCAACGGATTTTGAAAAATTGTACTTATTTGACATTTCACTGTACTTATGCTATCAATTGGTGATGATAATACTATATATTTCTGAATTCGTTTTCATGGATTTTTATTTTCTCTTCCTAAGGGGGAGTAGGATTAGTTCGTCTAAGACAGGGCCTGTTTAAAT
Organism: Bactrocera neohumeralis; assembly: GCF_024586455.1. Lineage (NCBI taxonomy): Eukaryota > Metazoa > Arthropoda > Insecta > Diptera > Tephritidae > Bactrocera > Bactrocera neohumeralis. The sequence continues at coordinate 29,499,976 of NC_065920.1, forward strand.
GATTTTTTATTTGATGAAACGGTTAAAATATATTTTAAATAACAATAATGAACCCGTAACATGTAAATAATGTACAGTAAAAGCTCTTTTAAGCGGGCACTGACGGTCGCAGCGATTTTGTTCGCTTAAGAGAGCTGTCTGCAAGGAGAGCTTTCACTGTATATAGTAATCAAATTTTTCCAACAATTTAAATTTTGAGGCCGACTTTGTTGTGTGCTGGGAAAACGCTTTAAAGTTTTGAAAACTGTTTTAAAACGCGCTTTCTATTACAGTAATCTGTGTCAAATTTTGTGAAAATTTTTTTCAAATAAAAAAGGTGTTCATTAAGGATTTAATTTTGACTCATCAGTTTGTATGGCAACTATATAGGTGGAACGATCTGAATAAGTTTTAAGCCTTAGGAAATTGTCTTTACCAAATTTTTGTGACAAAAAAATACCCGGAAATTTAAATAAAATGCAAAATATTTAATTATTCTTCAGTATTTGTCACCTTCAAAGTAGTCCGCCCAGATGTTATAGATTTAAGCCAACTATTTTGCCAGTCCTCGAAACACTTTCCTTATCACTTTTTAGTATGGCCTCGTTCTGCCATTTTTTTTTTCTCTTCGGCTCGTTTTTTCCGTCCATTCCGACAATTGTTGACTCTCTATGAATGTAGGATCGAAATTCATACGATCAATCCTGTCCAAAGAGACCTGTTTACGGTACTATTTTTGAAAAATATTCAGCTTTATCGGTTAGAGTCGACCAAGTACATGTTTAATACCCAAATATCCACCAAAATCATTCGAACGAATTCGAGCTCTCTTGCCATCTCTTTTACATTTACCTGAAGATTTTCGAGCATCCTTAACTTCAAAATGGCACATCAAGTGTTAATTGAGCCCGATAGGTCTGCACTCCTACCTACCTTAACTTCAATATTTTCATCAGTTGAAGAGGTCAAAGGTGATCCAGAACGAGGCATGTTTCAACGATCTCTCGATTATCTTCGAAAGCTTTTTACCACTCGTAGGCTTATATTTTTGGTAAAACTGAATCGCCGTGAGTTTTTTTCAACATTCCGCATACGAAATTTGGTTAGAAATACAAAATTTAAGACAAATTCTTTGTTCGATATTTTTATCCATTGTAAAAATCGCAACGCACTACTGAGGTTTACCGACTTAAGCAGCTGCTGTAAACAAACTGGTTGGTACGCTCCTATTTGGCATGGTAATTAAGTACAATCCTACACAGTTAGCAAAATACATTTTTTTAAATATAAATTACTTGGAGAATTAATTATAAATTCTATCTAACACAAATTTAAATTCCATCTGATTCTTTCAGTTTGCAGTATATAAATCAAGCACTAACGAATATGTATCTTCCTTGTACTAGAACCGTGGGTCGGTCTTGGCAGAGAACACAGTTCGCCAATTGCCTCTATCCTTTGCGAGGTCTCCAACTGATTCTTCCAACGGAGTGGAGGTCTTCCTCTTCCTCTACTTCTCCGGCGGGTACTGCGTCGAATACTTTCAGAGCTAGAGTGTTTTCGTCTATTCGGACGATATGACCTAGCCAGCGTAGCCGCTGTCTTTTAATTTGCTGAACTATGTCAATGTCGTCGTATATCTCGTACAGCTCATCGTTCCATCGAATGCGATATTCGCCGTGGCCAACGCGCAAAGGACCATAAATATTTCGCAGAACCTTTCTGTCGAAAACTCGTAACGTCGACTCATCAGATGCTGTCATCGTCCATACCTCTGTACCATATAGCAAGACGGGAATAATGAGTGACTTATAGAGTTTGGTTTTTGTTCCTCGAGAGAGGACTTTACTTCTCAATTGCCTACTCAGTCCGAAGAAGCACCTATTGGCAAGAGATATTCTGCGTTGGATTTCGACTTTGACTGCCTTTGTTGTTGGTGTTCGTGCTGGTTCATAGATAGACAAGATAATCTACGACTTCAAAGTAATGACTATCAACAGTGAAGTTGGAGCCAAGTCGGGAGTGCGACGACTATTTGTTTGATGACAGAAGATATTTCGTCTTGCCCTCGTTCACCACTAGACCCACGGCGCGGGTGTTGAGGTAAATTGTATCAATATCGTCGGCGTACGCCAGCAGCTGTGCACTCTTATAGAAGATTGTATCTTCTCCGTTTAGTTCTGCAGCTCGAATTATTCTCTCTAGAAGTAGGTTGAAAAAATCAGACAAACGGGAGTCGCCTTTTCTGAAACCTCTTTCAGTATCGAACGGCTCGGAGAGGTCCTTCCCGATTCTGACGGAGCTTTTAATGTTGCTCAACGTCCGTTTACACATCCGTATCTGTTTTGCGGAGATACAAAATTCAGAAATCGCGGCATAAAGGCAGCTCCTTAACCGAGTTGTTGACGAGTGCTCTCGGAGAGATGGAGTGCAAGTCGAGTAGAAAATCGTTCGTTCTCTTGTGATTGCAGATTTTCGACGTCGAACCCCTCTTGTGTTTGATTTACATAGCGTAATTTTTGTTTGTCGAGAGAGAAAATTGCCTACGGATCCCAAAATTGCAACTGTTTTAAGTAGGTATTCTGTGCTTGTTCTCCAAGTTTAGATTTTTAGTGAATTTTATGCTGGTTCCGTGATATAGAAAGTCCTTAACTTGTTCAAATGTATAGTTGCCAACAGTGAAGACAGGTCCTTCCAGATTTTGACGGAGCTGATACTTCTGCTCAACATCATTCTGCATGACCGTTTTAGTTTCTGTTACAGCCATCTCAATTTTAAAAATTGTTGAAATTGGACTATAACTATTCAATCCTCTATATCCTCCATATACTGCTTGTATAACTTTTCAATCCTCCATATATCGATTATGTGGATTCCGGTGTCAACGGCTGAAATGCACTTTTGAAGAAAATTTCGTTCAATGTGTGAGATATATAATAAAATTCGGGAGAATCTTCTCCCCATAATAATATATCTGTGTGTCAAAAATGAGTTGAATCGGCTCAATACTTTCCTTATTCCCATATACCTAATAGAAATATTTTCGAACATCCGGCTGACTTTATACTGCATATATCGGCCAATATTTATTTTAAAGCTAATAAAATCCTCATTTAAAGCAGAAATTCATGTAATTTTAAATTTTTAACCCTTAGGTTTCTTTCTTAATCACAAAAGTGGTCATTTAAGGATATTGTAATAGCTCTAGATCAACCATGTAGGAACATATTTTATATTAGTTTTTGGTACTTTGTGTTGTAGGCTTTCTGTTTCAATTAAGCTAAAAACAATCATAAGGCTTCTTATATGAGTTCTGATCCTGACTTTGAAAATACTCTACCACACATAAGAAACTAAGTGTGCCTATAAATTAAGCTAATTTGTCAAAGAACACCTTCTGCAAGGAATTGACATTTTCGCTCGAATATCAATTTTCCAACATTACAATTCTCAGGTATCTCGTTGCTGTTTAATCTCATTTTCTCCACTTTCTCTGCGCTCAAATAGCATTAACGAGTATTCACAGCTACGCTAATTATGTCGCACTCTCTAATGACGCTGATAACATTGAACACTATGGATATTGTATGTGTGTATTTCTAGCATCAGGGCTATCAAATTCCAAATACACTATGCTCCGTGTAATGGCACCATTGTGGGTGTGAGCTGCAAAGCTTCCGGCGCTCTATGTTTGGCGCTTTATGTTTGTATTTAAACCATATAAAGGAGTATAAGCCTCGTGAGTGTGTACGAGTCTGTGGTTCATACGAAATTCCTTACAAAGTTTTCAATTACTCTCGCGAACTCATCCTAGCACGCTTTAACACCAAGTGAATGTCAAGGGTGTGCTGAGGGGTTTCACCAAAAATGCGTTGGCTTGTCAGCAACATCGCTTACTGTTTTTCATGCTTTCATTTTCTCTTTTAATGGGCATGTGCTTTTGTTGCCTTTTCGCGATTTTAACTCATTGTTGTGCCGGCCGCGTGCCATGCCGTCAGCACATTATCGTTAAGTTAATTTCTGATTCTGATTTTGATTCCTTTGATTTATTCCACCGCTCTTGCACATATTTGCCGCACATATACACACACACATATATGCGTATGCAGCTTGTGTCCATACAAATAGTTATTGTGTTTCAATGTGCGCGCTCAGCATGATTATTCCTTTGTGCTTACGCCACATGCTTTGTGCTTCTGCCCCTCGTCCCGCACGCACACACTTGCCGTGTTATCGTGATAATGTGTGCGTTGAACTGCAACAATGTAATTAATGGATGCAGCGTACGAGTTCAGAGCGGCGTCCATCCGCTCGCCAATGCAGCTGCTGCTGGACAACGGATTTAAGCGGAGCTTAATGAAATTCCTTTTATATTAGGTCCATTCTTATTGGACGGCGGCATGTACACACATACATATGTACAGGGTAGTTGTATACATATTTCCTACGTAAATAATATATGTACGTATGTATAAATAATATGCTCGGAGACTCACCTTTGGTTTATATCTAACAACTCCATCATATCGAGCAATGTGTATTTAAAAGTGATTTGAATAATATAGTTTTCATTTTCTTTATTGTTCTGAGATGTACAATTTCGATCAAACGTGCAGATGGGCGCGATCGGACCATTGTCTCGTACACAAAACGCAATTAATCGGAAATCTATAAAGCTTCATAACTCTGCTCCACAGAAATATATAAAATTGGTGGTTCATAGCTGGACGACCTCCAGATATGTAGGTTAGTTGCGAATATTCAATTATCAGCTCCGACCAAAGCAACAGAGATGGAGGATGTAGCCTAAAAAGCTATATTTTCCCAATTAAGTTTTTGTGAATTGACACCGCCCACAAATAATTGTCAAGTCGTAAAATCCCGGAAGCATCTGAGTCAGAGTGAGCGGCTTACTGGACAGGGTCTGCCTCCAGGTTAGGAGCGGCTGAAGGTATTTAGCTTTCAGTAGGTAAAAAAAGGTATGGATAGCATACCGGTAAAATAAAACTTGGCGAATACACTAGAAAAATTCAAAGTGCAGGGTGAAATACATAAGCTCAGTACCGGTTGTTTTGGGGGGCGAGAAGGCAGGCTCCCGGCCGTCGATCACTTGGCCTTTGCAATAGATAAAACTACAAGTATGGGCAAAAGTGCAGAAATTGATCCATATAGGCGAGCGCCGAAGATAGCTCGATCGCCAGAGAAAGCACACAGAAAAGGTTACGTTATGACAGACAAATCAGTCGAAATACCTTACCAAACAAGACCAAAAGATCGCTAGGGGAAGGAAATCCTAAATAACTAGACAACGTAGAGGGTAAAGGCGAAAGTTCGGTTAATGTAAGCAGGAAGGAAACACCAAGAGCTGAAGCTAGGGTTACAGTAAAGTACAAAAGTAAGAAGGCGAGGAATGAAAGCGACAAGCCACCACAGCCGCCGTGACCGGATACTCCAATGATAGCAAAAAACTGGAGACCTGCCCTATAGTGAAATACTGGGAGCGGTATAAAAAGGGGAGTTGTAAACATCTTGGGGAAAATGTTTCGCGAATAAGAAAGACTGCAAAGAGAGAGATCGTAATCAAGCTAAGAGGAGCTCAAATAGGGAGTACATATGAATATCGAGATGAAATAGATGGGGTATTAGGAAACCAAGCCGAGATAAAACTCATGAGTTAACTGTTGAAATTCGTGATTTGGACGAAATAACAACAAAGGAGGATAAAGGCCATCCGAGCGTAAATTAAAGAGCTGAAACTTTTCTGCGGTAACGAAATAAAACCTTTCTCAAAAAGGCAGGTAAACAAAAGACGGAAATAAGTATCCCAGTACAACAGGCGCGGATCTAGAACTTTTTTTGGGGGGGCAACTATAAAATGTTGTACTTGAAACTCAAAGTCCTTTTCTTCGCAGAATATTACTTATGATGGAAATAATGTATATTTTTGAACTGTTAGGGAGGGAACTCTCCGCAGTGGTGTCGATTCTCTTTTCACTGGTCTTTTCCAAGATTTGGCACATGGTGAATATCTGGTCAGTTGTTGATTTTCCAGGCCTAAAGCCACACTGATAAGGTCCAATCAGTTTGTTGACGGTGGGCTTTAATCTTTTACACAATACGCTCGATAGAACCTTATACGCGATGTTGAGGAGGCTCATCCCACGGTAGTTGGCGCAGATTGTGGGGTCTCCTTTTTTGTGGATTGGGCAGAGCACACTTAAATTCCAATCGTTGAGTTTGTTTTCGTCCGAACAAAACGGTGAATGCGGAGGCAATTTGAATCCAAATTAATGGATTTTTGCCCTCGTTTTCACTGACGGTGAATCGTCTTGGTGAAACAGCAGTTTCTTTTTCTTCAAAAGCGGCAATTTTTCGGTGATTTCGTTCTTCAAACGAACCAATAACGCTATATAGCAGTCGCAGTTGATGATCCTTTCTTTTGATTGGTAGTCAATAAAAATTATTTCATATGTATCTTAAATACAGACGCCATAACCTTACCAGTCGACTGTTGCGTTTTTCACGCTTTGAAGCAGATTCATCGTGTGCAGTCCACTCGAAGGACTGCCGATTGAATTTTGGAGTGAAATTATGGAGCCATGTTTTATTCATTGTTGGATTTCGACACAAAAATTGAGCTTATTACGCTTTAAAATCTCCAAACACTGCTCCGAATCATACCCAAATATTCAGGAATGATACGATGTATAGTTCAGTTGATATGGTTAGAGCTTCTGCCGTCACCCAAAATTATTTTGTTGACTTTTTTTTCGTCGTTAACAACCTCTTTTGAGTTTCACCATTTACGGTGCTCATTTCACCAATACTTTGATGGTTGATTTTCCAGGGTCAGTATCCGGAAATTCGTCAACAAGCCCAATTTTTTGCTTCAATTGTATTTTCCCCCTATGAAAAACAACATTGAATCAACACGCGAAATTCCTTTTTAGCAATTTTTTCTCAATAACAAAAGCTGCTTCACTCAAACTAATGATCCGGTGGCAGTTAAATTTATACGCGCGTCTTTTGAAATAAAGTAATGTTTGATCCCATCTTATTCGAGTAATATATGTAAGTATTTCTACTATAACATGGCGAACACTCTTCGTTATGGCTTCTCTGAACGCTCTGTGAGCGCATTAATTTTCCATGTCAATGGGGGAAACTTCAATAAAGTCATTCACATTATGCTTAAATTAATAGCCAAATAACATTTAGAAATAAGATATCAGCAAAGTTTTGGGCAAAAGTTAGGAATTGTTGGGCGGAAAATCGAAAGCAAAGAGATAAAATTTTCATAAATTTTCGGGTTAATGCATGTCTGGGGAGTAATTAATAAAAACCATAAAATCTTGAGTATTACCAAAGCGAAAAATATACAGTGGCTCACAGCTTATTTCGTGTAAGCAACATTTTTGATAATACTGATATGGAATTAATATTTTTTGCTCTGAACTAAATGAACGAATGATGCAATTATATTGATAATTTAGTTCTAAATACAAAACATGTAAACAAATTTACAAAAGTATTCAAATTCAATATTTTATTAAACAAAAACCAAAAACACTCATAATTCATGGGTCACAGCTTATTTCGTGTGGTATAAAAATTCTTACTAAAAAGTTATAAAAAGTAAACAAAAATAAAATTTCAATATTTTGTGGAAAAGCCGTTTTGCTCGATTACAGCTTTCATGCGGTTTTGCATTGATTCCACCAATTTTTTTGTATAATCTGGCGATATTTTACCCCACTCTTCCTTCAAAGCCGCTTTTAGAGATTGGACGCTAGAAATGTGGTGTTTTCTAATATTAATTTCCAGAATGTGCCATACATTTTCAATAACGTTCAAATCTGGTGACTGTGCAGGTGTTTGGACGAGGTGTGGACAATTCCAAATGAGCCAAGTTTGTACAAGACCAGATTTATGTTTAGGGTCGTTGTCCTGGTAGAAGCGAAAAGTGTCACGTATACCCAGGTCTTCTGCACTTTGAACCATCTGAATATACGCCCCAAAACCATTACAAAATGTTTTACTGATTAAACTTGCTCTCATCGGCGAAAATAACCGTATTCCAAAAAGCATTGTCCTTATTTAAATGGTCTTTTGCGAACTGTAAACGGGCTTTTTTATTTTTCTTATTTATAAAAGGCTTATTCCGTGCTGTTCGCCTATGAAAATTGGAATCCCTTAATATTCTGCGCACAGTTTCTGGATGACATTTTTTGCCGAGAAACATTTCAACATCTTTGGTCAGCGCTGGAGCACTTAACATTGGTTCTTTTTTAATCTTTTTTAAAATCCACCTCTCATCCGTTTCATTAAAAATTTTATTAGGAGCCTTTCGACCCTTGTTATGCACGCGATTTTCACGAACAAAGCGCTGAAATATATATATTGAACTGTAGATGAACTTAAATCAACCATTTCAGCAATTTGTTTTTGCGTTTTTCCACTTTGAAAATGTTTAATAACTAATTCGCGTTTTTCAATTGAAGTGCGTGGACCCATGTTGATATACCGCGTAATTGCAACTGATCTGCATTGTTTTTAGAACATAAACTGCTTCTTAAGTATTCACAGTTCACTCTTTGATTTACCGTTAGTTTTCTGCATCCGTTATTTGCATGTATCACATGAACGAAAACTAACACACGAAATAAGCTGTGACCCACGAATTATGAGTGTTTTTGGTTTTTGTTTAATAAAATATTGAATTTGAATACTTTTGTAAATTTGTTTACATGTTTTGTATTTAAAACTAAATTACCAATATAATTGCATCATTCGTTCATTTAGTTCAGAGCAAAAAATATTAATTACATATCGGTATTATCAAAATTGTTGCTTACACGAAATAAGCTGTGAGCCACTGTAGATAGAACAATATATCGAAAATACATATTGTGGGTATGTACATACATATGTAAATGTATAATCAAATATAAGACGCAAATATGAATATATTGAAGGTATGTATACATAAGTATACAGCTCTAAGAAGGAACGAGTAAAGATTAAAGTTCTGTGAAAGTACATTCGTACGTATTCCAAGAGTCACCATTGTATTCCGAAAAAATTACGGTTTGGTGCGGTTTATGGGCCGGCGGCAACATTGGGCTACTCTTCTGTGATGATCAAGACCGGCACGTTACTGTGAATTGGAATCACTACCGATCAATATTTTTAGTCCGAAGTTGATGATAAAGACTTGGACAATATGTGGTTCCAACAAGACGTCGCCACAAGCCCCACAGCGAATGTCACATTCGAAATACTGAAAACCAAGTCTGGTTATCTCACGACCCGTCAATTGACCCCCTCGGTCGGACTATTTGACGCCGTTAGACTATTTTCTGTGGACCCATGTCAAGTCTATGGTCTATGCAACAAGCCAAAGACGATTGGTGAACTTCGTACGAATATCGAACGTGAAATTGCAGCAGTATCGGCCGATTTATGCTTGGAAACCGTCGAAAATTCGTTTCAGCGTTTAGACTTCTGCTATCGTGCTCGTGGTGGCCATGCAGAAGAAATTGAGTTCCATACATAATGGCTTCGAACGTACTTTCACAGAAATAAAAAATTTCATTGATATCCCAAACCGTTTTTGTTTTATTTAAAACAAACTTTTGTAGCGCTCTTATTGGAAAACCCGGTATTTCCTTGGCTTTGATTCTTGCAAGTTGTAAGAGTATAAAATGTTCGGTTGCACCCGAACTTATCCCTTCCTTACTTGTTATGTATAAGAACATTGGTATTATATATATAAGTACTAGGGGATCCAATCACGCGTTGCTGTGGTATACATTTTTCTCATTAATTCTCAATATCTGGTTACCAGCCTCTCTGTCCAGTTAATAGAGTTGTCTGCTTAATAGACTATACTTAATAAACATCAACAATTTGCATGGTTAATTGAGATGTCCGCTTAATAAAGCGTCCATTTAACAGAGCTTTCACTGTATTTTTTATTTATGAGGTTTTTTTACTAATACTTTTGTGCTAAATTTCACAAAAATCTGTTCAGTAGTTCAGGAGTCCATCGCGGACAAACAACGTGACACATATTGGCTGAAATATGTGTTTGACATGACGGCTCGAAACCGGTTTTAGACCCATAGTCTCTGGGGGAAAATCTGTTCAGAATGATCAGTAGAACTTTCCGATTTTTTTTACTCCCTGCAATTCGACCAAAATGAATATGTACATATGTATGTGTGTAGGATGTATGTAAGTAAAAATAATAAGAGAACTCATAATTTGATTACATTCGTAAATTGTTGAAAAAAGTTAGCATTTAAAATCTTAATGGCGATGGTAAGAACTTTGAAGCAATATAATATATTTTTCACGTACTGAAATGGCATCCATACATACAGGAGCTTTTGTATTAAAATATGTTATGTATTTTAACAAATACTTATGTATACATATATGATTGTTCGTAAATACATAAGTATATACATATGTATGTACATATACATACATATATGTGCATATGTACGTATGTCCGTGCTTCATTTACAGACATAAACTGATTTCTGTGTAGGCACATAAACCTGTCTGCCCGCATATTTTATAGACATGCATAAATAATTGTAGCGCATAAAATTTCAAATGTAAATTCGAATCAGCATAAGCTCGGTGCAAACTACCCCTTTGTTTCCTTTCGTCCTTCGCGTTGTGCACTCATTCAACTGACAGCGTTTTAATGTATTCAAACAATTTTTAATTCCACTGCAAAAGTGCGCAGCAAAAAAAGGATCCCAAATAATAAAATAAATAAATAAAAGATGAAATGAAAATCGATGCGTTGCGAGAGGGGATGAATTGCATGCAAAGGTGCAAGCGCACAAATAAAATGGAAACGACAGAAAAAACTAATTTCGGACCGACCCAGTATGCCCGTAATTACTTATACAAATCTGAGAACGGATCTTTATTCGCATTGCCACCATCTACTCACACAAACACACATGCATATGTGTGCTTGTGTAGTGCATTTTGGGAAGGAGGGAGAAGGCTGGCATTTTTTTGCTTTTGGCTGTGCGCCCAAGCGCTCTTACCTACAACGAGTAACTAAGTCCAAGCGGCGCATAAGCTAGATGTGGCTGATACGATCGCATATACACAGGTATGTGTGGATGTGCGCATGTGCGTGTGCTTGTTTGGGTGGTGCACATCTGACAGAAAAATCTTTACACGGCAATAATAGTCTTTAGGCATAACCTCTGTGCTCGAACTTTACTGCCGCCTGCAATGATTATCGCTTAGCTGGTTGGTACAGTTCAAAATTACTACTGTGCAATACAACTGCTGTTCTCGTTGCAACACAACTACAAAATTTACGAAAAATGTGTCATTATTACGATAACAAAGAGTTGACAATGCTTACACCCTATGGAAGAGTGCAAAAAGGATATTCGAAATTATAAATTTTCTCTACGAGGCATCATTTCTAGGCGTATAGGCAAAATACACTGCACTATACAGGCGCGCTTCGATCATTCAGTGTGGAATGGAGCTTAGTTCCGTGCGGAAAAGTAATCGGTTTTGTTGCTTGAGAAGTTGCTTAACTCCGTGCAAGTCAATTAGCAATTATATCACACGTTAATTGGCATAGAACTATTTTGAATCATTAGTTTTGTATTTAAATTTTATTAATTACAGAATTTAGTATGCGTGATAAATGAGATAGAATAGGCGACTGGTTCCACAAATTTACGGTACGGAATACCCTGTACAAAAAGTGATACATAAGTATGGTAGTTAAGGGCCGACTTTCACATTGTATATTACCTTTAGCACCTTAAAGCAAGTCTGAAAGTGAATATAAGATTGAGAACTACACCGAGCTCGGAACAAGAACTTGTCATGAGCCATTTTCAGTCTCATATTATAACGAATTTAATACATAAATATCAAAATAACGAGACGAGTCGAAATCCGGTTGACTGTCTGTCTATCTGTCCGCCCGTCCGTCCATCTATCCATGCAAGCTGTAACTTAAGTAAAACTTGAGATATCTTAATGAGACTTGATATGTATGTTTTTTAGTACGACAAGTTAGTAGATGAGCGTAATTGGACCCCTGTCACGTCTACAAAACGCCATTAACCGAAAACGGATAAAGTACCATCAATTCTTATTCTTCTTTACTGGCGTAGAAACCGCTTACGCGATTATAGCCTGGTGGCCGAGCGCGACAGTTGTTTTTTCTCTTCGCAACGTGAGACCAATTGGAAATTCCAAGCGAAGCCAGGTCCTTCTCCACCTGGTCCAAGGGAGTGGAGGTCTTCCTCTTTCTCTGCTTCCCCGGTATTGTGTCGAATACTTTCAGCGCTGGAGTGTTTTCGTCCATACGTACGACGTGACCCAGCCAGCGCAGTCGCTGTCTCTTAATCGCTGAACTATTTCATTGCCGTCGTTGCTCGGAGGATGGAGTCATGTGTAGAAGTTCACGTAAGTGAGGACAGTTTTCTGATTGCTATTCACTTGGGAGTGGCCAATAACGACTCTTTTACATATGACTCAAGCAGCTCACGATTTCCGGTCCTAGACCGGTTGGTTAGCTGACTGGTTAGCCAAAGAACATCCGTGTGAAGGCGAGCTAAAGTGAGAAAGCGAAACATCCCCTTCACAGGGGCATGCACTGGGTAAAAAACGCCCTCAATGAAAAGGAACAAAAAGCCTCGGTAGAGAAAGTACCATAACTAATCACTAAATTAAGATATAAAATTGTAATTTGGCAAAGCCGTTCGCAGAGGAATTTTGGAAAGTGGGCGCGTCCCGCTCTGAAAAAAGTTTACTGTACATATCCTTAGAACTCCTACCGATGGTGTGAAAATGGATGAAATCAGATGATAACCCCGCCTCACTTCCCATTTAACGGTACCGTTGAAAATTACTAAAAGCGCAATATATCAATAACTAAATACGGCAGAGACTTTAAATTTTATCCCCGAGGTGGTATTATCGAACTTTAATGGAGTTGGGATCAAAATTTCAAAATTGGGCGACGGGCGTAGCATACTTCACTTTTAGGTGAAAACACATATTTCGAGACTCCTCAGACCGATTTCAACCAAATTCGGTATGTGATATTTCTTTGAATTCCTGTATTAGAATGTGAAAATGAGTAAAATCGGCCGACAGCTACGCCCATATACTAGCATAAATTTATATTCCATTTGATTCGTTCACTTTAGAGTATGCCATCTTAGACCAAAAATTGCCGAAATCCAAACAAATGTGTTCAAGTCCCTGAGTACCGAATATGAATCCTTTCCTGATAGCAGAATGTTCCTGTGCTACAAATCGGGTCAATACTTCCCTTAGCCCCCATATACCTAATATAAAGATATATAAACTTCCGGGTATAATAATTGAGAGAACATGTTTCTCTTATAACGGTGCATCTTAGTGTTTAGAATGAATAAAATCGGGTGAAAACTCGCCCTAGACCGAATATAACTAGCAAGCCATATATATGTACTTAAAGGTATTTCCCTGACTTTAATACCAGCAAGTTGCAAGAGTATGAAATGTTCAGTTATAGCCGAACTTAGCTCTTTCTTACTTGTTTTGGAATCATTACATCCCACTAACTCTCAATCTTTAATACAAAAATAGGCAACAAAATCATTGAATTAGAGATTATGACCAAGTCCTGATTCCAGTTTGGTTGTAACAAGGGTTTCCAATTATTCTACAGTGAAGAGCGTATATTAAGTTTGACACGAAGTTTGTAACACCTAGAAGGGAAAGTTCGAGATCCCACATAATGTATGTATAAATTATCAGCATTATGAGCTTAGTCGATTTAGTCATCCGTCCGTTCGTTGGTTAATATATATAAGAACTAGTCCTTCAGTTTTTGAGATATCGGACCAACGATTTCCACAAAGATGCTTTTCATTTGTAGGAGCCAACCATCCGATATCGGACCTCTATAGTGTATAGCGGCCATACAAACTGAACGATCGAAATTAAGTTAAAGGGCATCATTTTGTGGTACCTCTGTTAAATCAAAATGAATATACATATGTATAATAATTATCGCAAATTTATATATAGTGTTGAAACCAATACATCTAATCGTACTCATATGAGACAAACCTCCTTTAACATTGGACATACATATGCAAATATTGTTATTTCATCAACTTATAGCTCAACTAATGCAGTTTCCCAAATCAATGGGGTTTTGTAAAGAGACACATGAAAAATTTCATTTCGAAATATGAAACCGATTACTCGGAAATTCAATACATCACTTAGCATTGCTCTAGGTAAAATCAGTACAGAGTGAGTAAATCGTCTAGTTTTTGGCTTGTGCCGCGTATATTTGGTTGTTCCATCATTGTTGAATTAACAAACGCCCAGACTTCTGCTACAAAATCAACCGGCTGCACCCGACAGTCAACTCAGCAGTGCACTGCCGTTCAACCCCTAAATATGAGAAATGGATTTGGCAAAAACAATGGCATCATTTGCACCAAAACATGAACATCAATATCAAGTATATTATTGTCAGCAGCATTGGCGATGTCGTGGCAGACATCCTTATTGCTTACTATGGTACAGTTTTTGGAAATTCTAAGCAAATATAAGTACATCATAGTGAATGTAGGAGATAATGAGACTATGTACCGTACCAAATACTGCTAGAATTCAATAGGATGAAAGTGTTCGGACGGAATTCGAATATTACGAACCATTTCCAGATATTCGCCGAAAAATATTATATTTGAAAATATATCGAGCAGGCATACATATGTAATTCACAATGACTGGATTGAAACCAAAATATTTCTACAGTTCTCGCCCCAATTCACAGTAAATTTTCTTACCTCTAAGATGACTATCTCAAATATTAAACAACACGTTTAAATCTGTAGAATACAAACACAAAATTTTTTATTATTATTCTAGTTTCCGTTATACTTGCACAGGCTAACAATCAGGATTGTTATTTGCGAAAGGTTAGCGATATCGGTTACTGCTAAGCCTGAGTTTATATTTTTGGGAAGTATTCTTCAAAGTATTTTGTGGAATTGCTCACATTTTTGACAGAAATCGTAAAATAAAACTTAAAGAAATGGAAAATAATGACGTTCAACAGAATTAAAAATAGTTGTGTTTAGTAGTTAAAATTGTGTGTTGAAACTCTTCAAAAGCTGATAAAGTTTGAATATAAATTTTGGTAAATTATTCAGTTAGAAACGATCATATATACTTGTATATAAAAAAAAATAGAGTACACATGTTGTCTTTAAATATATTAATGCAATCAAATTCTAAAATTTGTAAAATGATGTAGACTATCACTCTTGAGAAGTTCCCTGATTGTGACCGTTCGAACTACTACCATATAAGAAGGATATACTATACGCTATTGCCTGTGGTAGGTAGACGATACTACCGAATGGCAGCTATACTCGCGCCATTATTGATGCGTAATAAGGGGGGTAGTGAGACCTAACCACAGGAATTTCTTGGTGATTTTGTAGAAGTTCCGAGTTTTTAGTTGTTCACAGGGAGCAGCCATAGAACGTAATCTAATCCATTTTACATTTTTGTTGAAAGTTAGGCAAATAGTATTTAAACTAAAGAATGAATGATTGATTCATAAATTAATTTTAGATTATACTTATATTTTTAGATGAGGTTAGTATTTGAAAGCAAAAAAATCAATATCTTATGGACGATCTGTGGTCGAGAAGAGAAAGAATGGCGGATTTTTAACGATTAAATATGATTTTTCTCTATTCCCTGCAAAAATATAAGTACTTTAGGAAAAAAGTCATATGAAAAAGTTGTAGGTAATGAAAATATCTACAAAGTCTGTCGCAAAAGAAACAGGACTGTTAA
Organism: Bactrocera neohumeralis; assembly: GCF_024586455.1. NCBI lineage: Eukaryota > Metazoa > Arthropoda > Insecta > Diptera > Tephritidae > Bactrocera > Bactrocera neohumeralis. The sequence continues at coordinate 29,515,834 of NC_065920.1, forward strand.
AAAGAAACAACAAAAAATTAATATTTTTCAAAAGTTATATTTTTTTATTCAAAGTAGTTTCCTTGTGCTTCGATACAGCGTTTAGCCCGGTCAATTAGCATTTCAAATGAGTGTTTAAGGTCATTTTTCGGAATGCTCTTGACAGTATCGGTCGTCGCCTTTTGGATAGCTGCAATGTCCTAAAACCAGTGTCCTTTCAAAGGCAAATGAAGTTTTCCAAATAGGTAAAAATCACAGAGTGCCAGATCAGGTGAGTAGGGTGAGTGATTAATGGTTAATATGGAGTTTTTTGTCAAAAAATCAGTGACAAGCGTCGACCGATGACACGGCGGATTATCGCGCAACTGGCACCGGGACTCTGCCTCACGGTATTGTGGTCGAGCACGACGAATGCGTGACAAAAGACGCTTCATAACACCAAGCTAAAACACAGCATTAATCGTTTGACCAGGTGGGACGAACTCTCGGCTCATTCTTAATAAATTCCTGCACTTTTTCAATATTGTTTTGGGTAATCATAGATTTTGACCGGCCCGACTTCTGATCGTCACAGAGGTCCTCACGACCTTCTTGGAATCGCTTAAATCACTCATGCACATTACTACGGGATAGGCACTGATCACCATAAACTTTTTTCATCATTTGAAATGTTTCAGTAACGTTTTCCCAAGTTTAAAACAAAATTTAATATTTGCTCTTTGTTCAAAATGCATTTTACGACTGATGACCAAAAGCTGCTGTCACTTTTTGATCGTTAGCATAGATTGTAGTTATCCAATTGTCTTAAAATTTTTACGAAATGTCAACAAGAGATCAAACTTTTTATTTCTTATACCCATCAATAGGTGGCGCCACCAGAAACAGTTATATTTAAAAAGTTCTGTTTCTTTTGCGACAGATCTTGTATATCTTTTTTTATTTAATCTTTTTCTGATGGTATAAAAAATATAAAACAATGACGGAAAGGCTAAGTTCTTATGTAAACGAACATGTTATACCCTTGCAACTTGAGAATTTGGTATCCCCGCAAAAGTAATGCGGCTGTATAAACTGACGTTGAGTAATAACAAAAGCTTCGTCAGGATTGGAAAGGACCTTTTCTGGTGAAACGAGGTTTCAGACCTCACCATCCGCTCAGTTAGTTCTGCTTTCTCCAGACTGGATAAGGAAGTGAAGTAAATGGGTCTGGTGGTGAATGAGGGCAGGACAAAATATCTTCTGTCATCAAACAAACAGTCGTTGGGACTTGGCTTCTACTTCAACTTTGAATTCGTAGATTATTTCGTCTAACTTAGAACTAGAACAACAACGTCAGCCGTCAAAATCCAACACAGAATAACTCTTGCCAACAGGTATTACTTCGGACTGAGTAGGCAATTGAAAAGTAAAGTCCTCTCTCGACGAACAAAAGCTAAACTCTAGAAGTCACTCATCATTCCCGTCCTGCTATATGGGGCAGAGGCCCCGATGGCAACATCTGGTTCTGCGGAAGATTTATGGTGCTTTGCGCCTCGGAAACGGCGAATAGTCGATGGAAGGAGATGCCATGGTATAGTGTATGGTTCAGCGAATTAAGAGACAGCGGCTACGCTAAGCTACGTCATGTCGTCCGAATGGATGATAAAGACACTCCAGCCCTGAGAGTATTCGATGCAGTATCCACCGCTAGAAGCAGAGGAAGAGGAGGACCTCCACTTCATTGGAAATACCAGGTGGAGAGGGACCTGGCTACCTTTAGAATCTCCAATTGGCTCCAAATATTGAAAAGGCGTTTCATCAAGGTACCTCACATACAATCACCAAACATATGGAGTAAAGTCAGCCAGATTTTTGAAAATCCTGATATTAGTTATATAGAGGGTGGCCCGATTTAAAGCACAAAGATACAATGTGAAAAGCAAAACAGGTTTCTCATTTCCATCTATTTTTGCAGTTTTCGATTTGTTCTGAGTGAGTTTGGTTATTGGGTTTGGGAAATATGTACATTAAACTCATTAGAGTGCGGAGCTACACTCACTTTTCCAAAACTTTTAGCCTGCGAGCCACTTTGCCAAATTACTGCCCTTGATCTTAATTTAGTAGTTAGTTATGTCGTTTTATAGGTTTTCGTTTAATGGCGTTTTGTGGGCGTGGCAGTGGTCAAATTACGTCCATCTACGAATTTCACCGTTTTCCAGGGAACATGTGTACCAAGTTTCATTACGATGTCCGCCATTCCGCTGTAAAAACTATTCAGATCCTTCATCATATATTCACAGTAGGTGTGTTACAGCCCAACGATAGCATATTTGAGGTATCGGTTTATTTAGATTATTTATTAATGAACTACTTTGAGATAGCATAATAAATTTTTTCTGGTATAAAAGTATTTTGGAACACACTGTAGCACACTTTCAGCTGCTCCGCATTCAAACCACTGCGGCACATCGCAACGATTAGTTTCAGTAGCAGTTGCGACAATTGTAATCGTCCTGCAGCATGTGCGCGGCAACGCTTAATAAAAACATAAAAACATTTGAACGCATAAAAGCCGGAATAAAATCGAAATAATAATAAAGCAAACAAAAAATCCTCCGAACGAAAGCCGAAACGACAGGCAGCGGCAAGAATCATTCAATAGCGCCACTAACTAGTTTGTTGTTATTGCAGCAGCACTCTCTTCTCCTGGGTGTGTGTATGTTGGTGCTATTGTGACTTTATGTGTATTTTGCTCGCACCGCAACCACCAACGACTCAGCGCAATCACCACTACCTCCGGCAGCAGCGTCACCATTGCTGCTGTCATAACCAGCAGCAGCCGCGGCAGCATTAACACCATTACCGCAAAGCGTTTAGCAACTGAACGCTCTGGCCACGCCAAACATTTAGGACATTTATGATATTCCTGCAGCACAATTAAATGGCGGACGCATAGCGTGCATGCAAAGTGTACCGAAAGGACGAAAATCTGGATTTTGAATACCACAAAGCGGCGGGGATTTATCCTTGTCTCGTTGGTGAGATTGTGTGATGTTGGCGGCTGCGGCTGAGGCGGTGGTGTTTGTGTTGTTTTTGCCGCTGCATGCACTTCCCTCGCCATCGTGCCATTATACTAATTCGTAGTCGGTGCCGTCATCAGTTGGTACATTTGTGATATTTGGTGCAAAGTGTTTTCGTGTTCTAGTTTTTCGGCATACACATTTTATAAGCAAAAAAAGATATTAAAATAATAAACAAACTTAAATATTAGCAATATAGTAATTACAGGAATCTACAACAATTAATAGAAACGTGTAAGTGCTTAATAATTCTTGGTGAAAATGCTACCAAAACTACAAAATTAATAACTCCAAAGTGGCTGCAAAATAAATACATTGGAAAACTCGTCTTGCTTGTGCAAAAGTCTTCGCGTGTATTAAATAATAAGTGTCACATAATTTTGTTAGTGTATTATTTATTTACTGAAATAAATATTATTGAAAGCTGATGTGACAAAACAGTAAATTATTATTTACTAGTACTATAATCAACATAAGCAAATTTGCTTTTATTTGGCGCGCCATCAGCCGACAACATCGCGCAACTACTGTGTGAGTTCGACTACCGGCCGTTGGGTGCGCGCTGCTCATTATGCGTTTTCTTTACTAGGGTGCGCAATCGCAGCATTGGGGTTGTTTATGACAACTAGATTACAGGGTTGCTTTCTAGGCAAATGACAAATGTCATTTAAAAGCAACACAGTTTCCATATTTATAACAAATATTGTGACAAAAAAGTACCCGTAAATTGTAAATAAAACGCAAAATTTTCAATTAATCATCAATACTGACTTTGTCGCCTTCAAAGTAATCTCCACCAGATGTAACAAACTTATGCCAACGACTTTTCCAGTCTTCGAAACACTTTTCATAAGCACTTTTTGGGATGGCGTTCAGCTCCTTTAGCGAATGTTGCTTTATCTCTTCGAGCGTTCAAATCGTGTTCAAGGCGCGGCAATTTCAGTTTGAGGAAAAAGAAAAAATCACACGGAGCCAAATCTGTTGAATACGGTGGTTGATCGATGCTATTCATTGCGTTTTCGTTTTAAATTCTGGCACAATCGTTGTTCGATGCGATATGGCATTTTCATCGCGTAAAATCCATGAATTGTTCTTCTACAATTCCATCCATTTTCTACGGATGTTCTCACGCAAATGCTTCAATGTGGCCAAATATAATTTTTTATTAAACGTCTGTCCCTCCGGAACAAATTCATGGCGCACAAACGACGAATATCGCAAAAACAATATATCACCTTCATTTTTGAGCGGCTTTTCCGTGTTTTTTCTGGTATCGGTTCGGTTTTCTTCTTCCATTCCGATGATTGTTGACTTGTTTGTATGTCAAACTCATAAACCTATGCCTCATCGGCAGGTATAATGCTCTCTATGAATGTAGGATTGAAATTCACACGATCAATCATGTCCAAAGAGACCTGTTTACGGTACCCTTTAATATCCACCATAATCATTCGAACGGACTCGTAAGAGATATCGAGCTCTCTTGCTATATCTATAACACTTGCCTGACGATTTTCAAGCACCATATCCTTCACGTTTTTAATATTTTCATCAGTTGAAGAGGTCGAAAGTCGTCCAAAACGAGGTTTGTACCACTCGTAGGCTTGTGTTTTTGAATCACCGTAAGCCTTTTCCAACATTCGCAACGGTTCTGCACACGAGGTTTGGTTAGAAATACAAAATTTTATACAAATTCTTTGTTCGATATTTTTATCCATTGTAAAAGTCGCAACGGACTACTGAGGTTTACCGACTTAAGCAGCTGCTGTAAACAAAAAGGTTGACAGATGGTACTCACATTTGGCTTAGTAATTAACGATAGTCCTACCAATTTAAAAGTTTTTTAGCTTTTTTTGAAATATCATTTAGCCGGTGGATTTAGTTGCAATTTCGGGGTGCTTTTTTGGTCATACTAGTTTTTGATTTTTGATTTGCGTAAAACCCATAATCTCTGATGAAAACATAATTTCAATCTAATTTATCAAATTCTAAAATTATCTGAATAGTATTTTCCAACTAAGCATGCTAAGGGTAAAAAAAACGATAGAAAGTTGTTAAGTATTCGATTGTAAGTTCTACATTTGTGAATAGGTGGTCTGACCATTTTTGGGCGCAGGAAAGCATCAAACATAATTGGAGCAATGAAAAATGAGTCAAATTTTGTATTGTTCAGTCCGTTGACATGTGTTTGGCTAAGGAAAGGCAAACATTTATTCAAAGAAGTGTTAAGTACATCCAAAAGGTATGTTTATGGAAGCTTTTCTGCTCCTGGATTTGGGGTTTTGAGGCGCTTAACAGAACTTTAGAGTAATATAATTGTATAAAAAAGGTTTACTAAATTCAGCTGAATTACGCAAAAGTATCCTTGATTGAGTTAACTCTGTACTCAATGGGTATATGAAAACTAAACTGACACTAAAGATTGGCCGTCACAGTCACCAAACCTCAATAAAATAGAGGATGTTTGGGCTTTAAAGAAAGCTAAAATATAAAGAAAATATATTGACATCAATTTATTGCATGATAAGACTAGTATGGGTTCCTGGTGAAGGAGGAAGAACTACACATTCAGCAAGATTCACCTTTGCCGAGTTGTAGGTGTTTTACATGGTCGCTGTTCAATCGACGCACATGCATGTGTTCAGAGTTAAAATTTTACGAGTTGATAGTTGAAGAAACTTTTTTGAATAAAATTACATATGTATGTATGTATGTAGAATCAGTTCAAAACCATCATTCTTGCCTGTTTCGGCGAAACCTCATAGTTTCAATCTTCCTGGTGAACAATGCTTAAGCAGATTTGTGATGTGTTCAAGGCGATTGGTCGATATATTGGATTCAAAAAGAGGATCCATTTCGAAATTCACTACTTTTTTTTTAAGAAAAAACACAGAATCTTCAAACTTAATTGGGAATGCTTATTATAATTCGAAAAAGCATCTTTTGGCATTTATTTTTTGAAGATTATCTCTTTGTCTCAGATTACCCATTTTCGATGACTCGATCGAGTATTTTAACTGACGAATGACACACGCGATGTTCTGCTCCAAGGCTTGAATCGAAGCGGGATTGTCCGCACAAACTTTAGACTTTACATATCCCATTGAAAAAAGTCTAACGGTATCGATATTGATGATCTTGATGGTCAAACGTGAAATTAGCTGCTCAAAATGTTCTCTCAACAAATCCATTGAATGATGCGATATATGGGAAGTATCGCCGTCTTGTTGAAAGCCGATATCACAAGCTTCAATTTCAGGCCGCAAATAGTCGGAAATGGCAGCTCTTGAATATCTTCGGGTTACCCTTCGTACCAAATGCAATTTTGCTTGCTTACATATCAACTGAGCAAGAAATCGGCCTTTTCGCTAAACGTCGGATCTTCTTGGAACTAGTAAAGAGCCCATAGAGCGAAGCGATGTCGCTTGGGAAGATCGAGCGGCTTCAGTTCTTGCACAAGTTGTATTGTACACGCTTTCTATTCAAGATCACGATGAAAAATGGGCCAATTCGATCCATACTTCAGTCCGAGTTGCTGCCGAATCGACTCTCTACTCTCAGCTACGTTGCTATATTTTCTTCACTGCGTGTTGGACGTGGTCTATTCGCTCGAATATTATGGAATAATGAATGCTGGGTCTCAAGAAGGATGATGGTGTTTGCGAATAGTACGTAGGTCGATTATGTTGATCATAAGTTGAGCGAAGCGCGCGAAATACATTGAGAGAGAGACCGTGAGTTTTCGTAATAAAGTTGAACGATTTATAAACGTTGTTCAGGCGTAAGTTTTTCCATTATGAAAAGCTAAACCACTGCTATATCAGTGAACAAAGATAACATGACAGATTCACACTTCTCATGCGTGATCTGTTAAACATCGGCTATTGAAAAAGTACCTCTTCTTGCATCACTCGTTATACGAGTTTTCTTGGGTTCTCAGAAGATTGTCTATAGTAGTCCAAGTATAATCTCATCTCATTTCTTAACAACCACATCTTCACTATTGAAGTATTCTCGACCACTAGTCAATTTAGTTCGAAAGTGAGAAAAAGCAGAAAAACTCCGATAGCTTTATTTTACTCAAACTAATAAGCTGTAATTGAAACCGATCCGAGATAGAAAATAAGACATTACATAATCACAGAATAAGATACACATTGTTTAAAAACGTTAGTTTCGGTCATCTATGTGTTGGTGTCTCAATGATTACAGCTCGAGAAGGATTGTGGAAACACTCACTTGCAATGAATACCTATAACATTTTGAGTTAACTTGAAGCGCTGCAATCACAAGATTGCTATTCATAACTTTCAGAATGTTTACTGAACTATCAAATATTATTTATATATCCGACGAAGGCATTTTAGGACATACATATAACAATATCTAAAATTTCTAAAGATTCATTAGATTTTTTGGTCACGATATATCTAGTTGTTCCAAAAAAGCAGGCAACCCAAGCAGACGACTGCTTTACTTTCGGGCGCTCAGTCGGAAATTCAGTGCTGTCCCGCCCATATAGGCAAGTTAGGCATTTGTTTAGAGAATAAGCATTTTAGGGTCATACATTTTTGGTTTTTGTTTAAATCTACGATCAGTTGACTAGTTGCTAAAACTTTAAGATTTTTTTAATGCCGATCAGCTGCAAACTTTTACACTAGGCTTGTCAAATCCCGAAGTATAAAGAGCAACCTATTTAGTTGTTTAAAGAAGGAATCTAGAATTTCTAAAAATGCATTATTTAATCACCTTTTATGAAAGCCAAATGTTATGGACGGCATTGAACATCAATACTGTCTTTATTCTTATAGTTCCTAAGTAAATCCACTTGGAACATACTCCACCGCAAAAAATGGACCATTCAAATCTGCCATTCGGGTTTGCTTTACCCGGTCATGCACACATGCCAATACCACCAACACCAAATTTGATGTCCGGCCATCCCGGCCCCACATCCAGCCCACCGCAAAGTGTGCCCGGTAGGCGAACACCGCTTGGCGCTGTGGGCCTCGGCGGCTTCTATGCACAAGGACTTGGTATGTCACAGCAAGGATCCATGCCGACAGATGAGAATAAGCCCAGTCCAAGTGCACTGGGGGCTGTTGGTGGCGGAAGTATGGGACATGGGCGGAAATCCCCACCACAATCCCTATCTGGTGGTACGACCACCGTGGCCGCCGGCAGTGGGACAAGTGGAAGCGGTGGCAATGGCAAACAGAAAAACCGACAGGCAAAAACGGTGCGACTGAATATAAACGCGAGGTTTGTAGAAATCTTTAAATATTCATGTACTTACATGTGACTTTTATTACCTTAATTTGTTTCGCAGAGAGCGGCGACGCATGCACGATTTGAACGATGCTTTGGATGAACTCCGCAGCGTCATACCCTACGCGCATTCGCCTTCCGTGCGGAAGCTGTCAAAGATCGCCACATTGTTGTTAGCTAAGAATTATATACTAATGCAACAGAATGCTTTGGACGAGTTGCGACGGTGAGTGGCGTTCGGCACATTGTTATTTCCGCAGCGCTTTATTTTTATAAATTTTGTACGTTTTTTCGCAGACTCTTGGCCTACATTCAGAGCACAAGTGGCGCAGCACCGCTAGACTTAGGCTCGTTTCCTGCCGCCGCAAAACTACAGGCACTCTTACAGGGGCCCCACGAGCCACCGAATAGTAGCTAAACATTATATTACGAACTTGTGCAAAGTAAACTGTTGAGCGAATAGAAAGAGCAGAAGATAAGGATTTTGCGAGTGAAACGAGATAGTGCCAAAGACACATTCGGTTCACAACACGAATGCTGCGTACTTCCGATCTTTTTTCGCTATCAGCAATTTAGTTAGTAACACACGACTAGCTATTAGTTTTCAATTTTTAGAGTAAAACGAAATCGGTTTTAATCAGGCGCAATTTTGTAAATGCGTATAATTATAGAGATTTATGTTTGAAGCAATGTACACTAGTCATCACAGCCATGCCAAAAATGTTAAGTGATATTTTTCAAATTTCTTCTTTTCAATTTGTATATTTTACACATACTTTTAAGTATCGGAAAAGCAATTGAACATTTAATATCTAAGTACTTGATTTTATTATGATATATGCATATTTATAGGTAATAGTTTTTGCAAAGAACAAACTATAATAAATGTAAATGAAGATCGTTTTTTTAATTTATTTTAATCTCTGTATAAGCTAAGTGTAGAATCTGATTGGAAATTCAATCAATAACGTATTCGAAACTATCACATTCGAAAAATACACTCCTTTCATAATTATGTGTGACTACTAAACTATTCGATTTGGATTTCAATAATCGGTTATTATTCGTTTGAAACCCATATTCTGAGATTCCATTTTCCCGGATGGCAGTCCCTAGAATTAAATCCATATATTTTGTAATTATACCTAACCTATAAGAGACAGGCATTAAATTTTGCGGTGGGACCTTTGATTTGTGCATTTTAAAATAAAATAATTTTATTACAAAAATGAAATGGTTTCAAGTTCGGGGCTGCTTCTGTTAAGACAGAAATGGAAACCTTGTAACAGGCACCCAGAGTACACTCGAAATTTCAAGCTAGATGGCGAAAGTATTTGCGACGGATGAGGAAGAAGCCACACTAACAAACTACCATGACGACATTGTCGTCCTGCCACTCGAGCACAGCTTTAAAGTGGCTTAAGAAAAACAAAGCTCCGGAGGCCGATGGATTACTGGCTAAACTGTTTAAATTTGGCGGTGATGAGCTGGAAAGGCGGATGTTCTGGCTGCTAAGCATGATTGGATGAATACGTGTCCGATGTGTCGATGATTGGAAGTTAAGTGTATTTTATGCTATTCACAAGAAGGGAGATCCTATAGTCTGTGTTAGTTGTCGCAGGATCAGCCTTCTAGACATTGCATATAACATTCTTTCGACAGTATTGTGCGAAGGAGTTAAGTCCATTGTAAATAAGCTTTTTGAACCTTATTTGGCTTTAGGTCTGGTAAATAAGATTCAGAAAAAGACTATTGACAAACAGATCGACATCCTTCACTTTTTTTGTTGTTTTCAAAGCCGCTTTTGACAACACTGACAGGAGGTGCGCCGTCTTCAGTTTAATTCTGAAGATAAGTGCCTCTAATTTGAACGGCAGTGGTACCGTCTACTCTAAAAGTATATGAATGATATCGTAAACCTTAACAACAAAGCCGTCAACGTAACCTTTTCAGCCTATAAAAAGAACCAAAAGAGGTTATGGTGAACGAGGGCAAACCAAAGTACCTGGAGGCCACACACAAAGATTTCTCGCGTCTTGGGAACTACGTCACTATTGGCAGCTGTAAATTTGAAAAAGTGAAGCACTTTGTATAGCTCGAAATCAGCATAAAGTTCCCCAATAATAAGGCTTGGAGATCAAGCGCAGAATAACTCGTGCCGCTTTTGATCGGTAAGCAATTGAGAATGAGATCCCTGTCTCGACGAACAAAAATTATTTTCTCCAATTCTTGTCTTATTATAGGGCACAGAAACATGGACGATGACGAACCGAGATGAGAAAGCACTGTAAGCATACAGAAAACTGTCCTCCATAATGTCTTTGAGTTTTCGACGGTGTGCGATAGAATATCGCAGAAGATGGAACCATTAACTCTACGGCGGTATGGATATAGTTTCGCATAAAAACCCAACAAATGCGCTGGGCGCAATGAAAACGCAAGGCCACGCATTCAATGAAAAATAAGTTCGAAATGTCATTCGTTACGATGCGAATTGTCTATTGTAATGGCAACGGGTGGAAAAAAATAAAAATACTATATAATGTCGTGAGTTCATTAACTAAGTTTTTCAATAAGACCTATCTGATATCGGGAATTCATATTCAAATCGCAAGCAAGAGGGACCACATATTGTCCAAGCCCATATCATCCAATTCGAACCAAAAATATTCATTTCTCATTGAGCTAAGAAGAAGTATGATCCAATGACGGCGCCGGCTCACAAACCGCACTAAACCGTAACTTTTTCGCAATGCAATGGTGATTCGTGAAGTTCGTGTGGATTGCTGCTGACCAATAACGCATATTTTGCTTATCGACGAAGCCATTCAGTCAGGAATGAGCCTCAACGCTGAAGATGATTTTTCGATGAAAATCTGGATCAATTTCAAGTTGTTGCTCAGCCCATTTCACGAACATGCGACAATTTTGGTGGTCAAAAGTTCTTGCGTCAATTTGATCTTATAAGGATGTAGCTAAGATCCGTTTTTCGCATAAATTCACAACGACGTCCCAGAGAGATGCCCAACTCTTGAGAACGACGTGTGACAGGCTGATTTGGATCTTTCTCATTTGTTGCAATATAATCTACACTAAGGGCACTTCTTTGTCCCACTGGCACGGGAACATTTTGTACTGTGCTTGTGGATTCAAAGTTTTCCACTAGATCCTCAATTGTTGATCTGAAATAACGACTATGACGACCATAAATTGAACGGTCTTATAGACGAAACCATTGATTCTATTGGATCGTATATCTTTCCATGATGAAATGGCTTACTGAAGATAAATGTCAAAAGGTTATTAAGCCAAAAGTGCCAGGTTAAGAACAATTTGCGAGTGATTAGCTAACTTCTGCATAGTCCATCTGAAAACACTATATAGGAACTTCCAAAGAGGCAGTTGTAGATGCAAATATAGAAATATTGCCAAAAATATTTTTGAAGTTCGTACTGGAAGTTAGTAATAAAATAGTTTAAAGACATTTTGTAGGATGAAACCATTCAAAGAAGAAGCATTTTCACTATCACAAAACATTTAAAACCAAGACAGTATTGCATGAATTGATCTTTGTATTGCTTCCATATTCATCAAATTCTCCGGATCTAACACCCATACGCGTTTTTCTCTTACCAAAGCTCAATAGAACGCTGGCTGGAATGAAATAGTGACAATAATGCCGTAATCGCCGTAACTAAGGCAGAAAAAAGGTATCGTTTTTCAAAAACTGTGTAGAAAGTTTGAAAAATCCCCTATCGTTAATAAGAGTTGCATTATCCAACCTCCCTAGCATATAACTACCTCGCTAATTGGAGGGTGGTTCTAAGGGCTTGCGATAGTATTTCCAAATAAGTTAAACAAGTTTTGGTTTTATTTATTTTTGATTAAACATAATTTCCTATATTTTAAAGTTTTATATACATATGTTTAGTACATTTAAGTGGACGGCACGGTCGGTAAGACACATCATTTACATAAACTTAAAACTAGCTCTAGCAAATAAATATTTTTACGATTTTCAACATAAATATTTTGTGTTAAATAAATAGTCAAATATGATTTTGAATAGCGGTACAGTAACGGTAAATTTGCTCCTACAATTTTTAATATAAATATTAACAAGTAATATTACGGGTCTAAATTTCTGTTTGAATGTTCTGTTTTTAAACTATTTGTTACTTAAGTACACTACGTAGTTATAAATGCAACAACAATACTACATTGTAAACAGGAATTGCATTGAAGAAAGCTGTCACATCAAAAGCAGCTTTGATTGGAATTTATATATACATATGTATGTATGCGTGTTCGTTTACTAATTTGTAAAATGTAAGGTTATGGTTGAATTTTCTATGTTGTAAAAAAATTTCAGTGTTCAGAGAATTATTTCATCCCACATACACAATTACATTTCTATACTATCTGCGTTTGAATGTCTAAACTTTGGAAATCACTTTCTAATTCACTCACGTATCTTAAATTATGGGTCACAGGTTTCATTAACGCGTAGAATTGCTTCGCCAAAAGTGATAAGATTCAGCATGCACTAGCTGATTCGAGTCGGTTATCACCAAATTTTATATAGGAACAAGTGAGTGCAGTGCTGGTAACAGTACGAGTGAGCACAAAGCTTATCATACATGTGCCTTATCATACATGTGAGCGATTGTACAGTGAGTAGCGTGATCAGTTTTTCAAACACTTCCTTCCTCTCTTTCGCTCTCTACTTTCACTGTGGCACGTCAATAGATAGCACTTTCGCACTACCCTTGCTGAAGATGCGCTCCTTGGGCGGTAATTCACCAATCAGATAGTCGCCCATTTGTTCGATCGCCGAGCGTGAGTGTCCCGTGCCATGAAAAGCCAAAGTTGCATCGCGGCCGGCATGCTCCATTATGATATCCTCGCCACCTGGATGATCGCGGAGAAATTGTGTGACGTCATAAACGCGATCGTAAATGACAATCCAACAGTCGGAGTACTCATCATGTTGTGCCACAACGGACAGTGGGATTTCGGCAAGGCCGCGTGGTAGTAGGCCATTGCTGGGTTCCTGTGGGAATGTCTTATGCAGCGCAGGATTTGCGGAAGTATTATTGGGTTTTTTCGACGCCGAGCTTAGGCGCAAACTTTGCAGTATGTTACTGATAGCAGAAGTCATTTTGTTTCTATTTTTGTTTTTAAAACTTAAACTTGTACTATTTTCTTTATTTATTAGTTATCGTTAGTTTCACTTTCGATATCGTCGCCTTTTACTTTCAAAACTTATCACGCGTTATGCTAACACTATTTTAAAGGTTTGTGATTTAGAGCACTTTTACCACTTTTATTATTATATAGTATTATATTTATATTTGTCTTATGAGGTTTTTATTGTGTAGACGCTACGATTCACTTTGCACCGATTCAAGCCGCTGAATGCCAATCGAATAGCAAGTCTTAATCTATTTATATGTCAAACGTATCTATATGCATGTTTCTAGATTACCTTATCTGAAGCGTGGCTGAGTGTCAGTCGTTTAGTCTCACGCTGTGCCGACTCGCCACAAGGGCAGTTGACTCTGAGCTGCGCTTCAATGAGATCTTCTGATCTACGCAACGCTCGTCTGTCACTTTGTCACAACCGGCGAGCCGCCAAACCGGCGTTCGTACTCTCAATGCTGTAAGTGTTGGTTGGCTCTGCAAATGCCTCAATGAAATCTGACTCACTCACATGTTAAGGCGTCATTTGCAGCTCAGCTCTGCTGCGGCAACGCGGGGCTAGTGTAAGACGAGGTAGATTGAATTTATGGTTTGCGCCCATATTTTGTTTTGCGGTCTGATTAATGAATGAATGCGTAAAGTGCTGTGAATTTTTCTACTTCGTCAGTGCATAAATCTATACGAAAAGCTAAAGTTAAGTTAATGTAATAGTCATAACACAGGTCAACAAAACAATATTAATTTTTATGCTATGCGCAATAAATGATACCAAAAATAAACAATAATAACAATTGTACGATCATAAACAGTGTAACTTTGTTTACGCCTATTTGACGTCTATAACTTTTACTGTAAGAAATCTGATGAATCTGCGTCTTTAAAAGACGCTTGTTATTGTTTTTCATCTTATTTGGTACCTAGTGACGTTTTTGCGTTCGCTTTCGTAATGGATTCTTATATCAAGAATCCTCCGAAAAGTTTCAGCAAAATATAAAGGGTAATCCTTTTCGTGGTTCTCTATTTTTTTAAAGAAAAAACACAGAACTTACAAATTTAAGGGGAAAGTGTATTGCCATTCCAAAGAACATTCTTTGACAAGCAGTTTTTAAAGTTTATCTCTTTCAAATGTTGCCGCGGCTACATCTCAGATGGTCCATCGAATGGTGACTTCGAATGACGAGCGTTATATTTTGCTCCAAGGCCTGAATCGAAGCGAGATTGTCCGCATAGACTTTGAACCATACATATACCCATAGAAAATATCTAATGGTGTGATATAACATGATTTTGGTGGCCAATCGACCTGCGCAAAATGTAAATTATCTACTCGCCGAGGTGTTTTCTCAAGAAATCCATTGGTTGAATCGATTTGTGGGAAGTGGCGCTGACTCGTTGATACCAAATGTCGCCGAGATTACGAGCTTCAATTTCAGGCATCAAATAGTCGGTTATCATGACGCGATAACGGTCGCCATTCATGGTTACGTTCTCACTGGCATTATTTTTGAAGAAGTATAGAGTGATGATTCCACCGGCCCAAAAACCACACCAAACCGTTTTTTTTCTAGTTGAAATGACCGCTCCAATAATGAATGTTGGATCTCAAAAGGGATGATGTTGTTGCGAATACTACACTCAGTAGGCCGATTATGTTGACCATAAGTTGGGCGAATCGCGCGAAACACATTCTTTACAGAACATGCATTTTCGTTATAAAGTTGAACGATTTGTAAACGTCATTGCCATGATGAAGTGCCAGACTATGCTTAGCAAGTATAACATGACAGTTTAATACGACTCACACGTAATCTGTCAAAGAAAGGCAATTGAAAAAAGTCCCATTAGTTGCATCAGCCGTTATAAGGCTCCTTCTTTTGTCGCAAAACGCATCGATTGTCATCAAGGTCCCTGGCGCAAAACTCTGTAATCGCTGCGTGGTGTGCCAACTTATTCAGATGGATTTTTCGAAAACCACGAGCCATTTTAGGATAAAAAATAATTTTATAAAAACTTTGGAATTTTTCTTATATAAAGAGGAGATATGTTCAGTAATTAAGCTTTAGCGGCGACACTGTCATCATAAGAGTTCAACTAGAAACGAAATATTAGTTCCCCATGAACATATAGTAAACATTTACTTTGCAATACTAAATTTACTAACAATTTTTAGCGAATCAGATTGAAATAGTGTAATTAAGGTAAGGTAGCAGAATAGACAAAACCCAAGTTGACTAGTGCAACTACAAAGAGCATATACTCTATATGTTATGTAGTATGCTATGTGGTTTATTTTATATTACATGATTGCATATTGAGAATTAGAACGGTAGTTATCGAATGCTAAGCGTCGACGCATGTTTGCTAACGGAATATTAGCTTGAATATGTTATACAGATATGTATGTATAGTACATACTTATTATTAATAAATGCTATAGTGACGAACTATCAAATTGCGAAGAAGGAAATGCCGCTATTCCGGGTTCTCAACGTCACATCGGTGTTCAATGGTCTTATTTTTTTTCTCTGACTTTTGCTTTCAGCACGCAAAAGTCGTTTTCTATTTCAAGCAAAATAAATGTGTCAATCCATACATTATTTAATTAGTATACTATGTGATGCTGAAGAGAATTTAAAATTTACGATTATGATTAAACATAGCTTTACGGTGGTAATAAAACTATTTATACGCCCCGAACAGGGTATATATTAAGTTTGCCAACAAGTTTGGAAACGTCGGAGACCTTAAGAAACATATATGTATAGTATATACTATACATATGTATATAAATAATCTGCGTGATGAGCTGAGTCGATTTGTCCGACTGCTTGTCCGTCTGTATATAATATAGGTCAGAAGTTTTGCACACGTCTTTTTCTCACGAAGAAGCTGCTCAATTGTCGAAGCCGCCGTTATCGGACAACTATAACATATAAGTGTCAAACAAACTGAACGATCGGAATCAAGTGCTTGATGGAAAACTTTTTAATTCGACAATGTTTCTTCAAGAAAAGTATTATCCAGGACATTGCTACAATCTCCGAAAAATAGTTCAGATCGGCCTGCTATAACTATGTTAGCTTATAGCTGTCATCCAAACTGACCGATCAAAATCAGAATAAAGATCGTTTCATTTTTTATGCTATAATAAGTACACCTGCGGGTTTTATAGTTTCGGTCCAGCCGAATAGCTTTGGTGTAGCCGAAGTTAAAATTCCTTCTTGTTAAAAAAAATAATACTGATTGTAAAATGAACTTGCGTGCTAAACTCAACATAAAAATACAATTTGTTTTGAAATTTTGAGATAATATTTCTCCTACGACGACCTTGACATGCGGATTTGCTGCTTCATTCACGCTATGTTGCTTGATAACACCGTGTCTAATACTACGTTCCCATTATCGTTATGCTGATCTCATTCTTTATTTGGAGCACAAATAAGTATTAAGTATATGGTTTGTTTTGGAGGGAATGTACTTAAGAGCTATCATATACTCTGGGACTATGCGCTAAAGTTGTAAACTGTAAATAAAAGTGAAAGCAGTTCCGTTTGATATGTGATTTAGAACTATTTATAAAGTTTATTTACCCCTAACAAACTCTTATTTTACTAATCCCACATAAGAATTAAGCTTATTGAAAAGGCTTCAGGATCTCATTTGATCAATATTTCTTTAATAAACTTGATCACAGATTGTTGACATGATAACTGACAGACACTGTAACTAGAAATGCACTTCGTTTTTACAACTCAAGTTCAATAACTAGATCAGATGTCTTAAAGCTTTCACTTCCCATTGAACGTCACATCTGATGCCTTGAATCTTCTTTGAAGTAATTGATTTGGTACGAAAATATAATATAAATATTTAACAAAAAAGAGTAAAATATAATAGCTGTCTTCGATTCGCCTTTTTAATGCTCGCTTCTGATCTCTTGTTAAAAAATTACATGTGGAAGCATCAAAAAAATTATAGAGATGAATTGGTACCAATATAATACAATAAACAATTACTTGAAACAAGAAGATTAATATATTATATATAACAGTCTTTATATGGTTTAATATCACGTTGGCAAAATTTCAAGTCGAGTTCTAATACCAAATCCTACAAAATTGTAAAAACACATTATAAGTTGTAAACTGAGGGTGATAAAGAGGCATTAAAGTATGCAATGTAGTCAGTGGTATGCGGCGAAGTGTCGAAAAAGAGCGTTCAGAGCTCGCATTCTTCACAGAAAGCGTGCAGAATATGCGAAGAAAACTAATAATTATGGGGTATAGGTCTACATCGCAGCTTTTCAACGTTTCCAATGCAGTAATCGGTAACTGGTTGTCTTTTGACTTTTGCTTCTGCCCCCAAGGCAGATCGCTGCCAGTGATCAAGTTCGTATTTGAGCTTTAAACGTCGCACGACGTTGTCATTATCCAAAAGGCCTTTGATTCTATCTATCAAGCATTCAATAAGATTTTATTTTACATTTTCTTTTCAAATCTTCGACAATTGTATCCAACAGCGGAATGTACCCTGAGGCCCTGTAAAACTCTACGCAAGTTCTCATGCAGAAACTTTCACGTTTTGTTAGTCGCGCGCAGTTTCTTGATTTTTCTTTGCCAACTTTCAGTTCTGCCGCCATTTTTTTCGTTTCTGAATAAATGGATAGAAAATGTTCCGTAACTTTTTGTCTCCGATTTCGGAACATGTTACAGATCGATCGATTATTTCTGGAGAATCACGCTGAATAAATGAGTTAGAGATAGAATATAGATAGATATACATATAATAGATAGGTAAAAAATCCCAATTATAAATTGAAATTTACACACGGCAGCCATGAATATCGTTGTTTTCCCCACTGTTTCCTTATTTTTTCAGTTATGTACTAAGTTTTCTATGTTGAAAAACTTGGAGGATAAACCACGGAGAATGTATTAATCGAAGATATCACAGATGGAGCTGTGTAAATATGATACAGGATCGGCAAGGCTGATTATAGTCCAAATGTACGATTTTTTTCAAGGAATTAATGACAGAAAGTAAGTGTGATTTTCATACTTTGATCGCAATAAAGAAATTTTACTTTTATGTATATTTTAATTTTGTTTTGCTGCGTATAGATAAGAGCTTTGTCAAAATCTGAAAGTAAGACGAAATCAATTATAATGAACAATGACAAATTAGTTTGTTTCGAAAACTTGAACATTTTAGACCACACGTGAACAAGGCATCGCGCTCTGTTAGACTAGCTTAGAATTAATTTTTTATTTGTTCAAAATTTAATTGTCAAACTGCACGACTTTATTAAATAGATTCTTGAACTTGAAAAACTATAATTAAAGAAAATCATTTGCGAAGTATTTTTAGCTTTTTTGGGCAAAATTTTAAATCTAAGCGATCATATGACCTTATACATTGTATATAAATTCTTGTTTATATTCTCGAATTAGTATAAACATTAAAATTTTAAGCTGATGCGTTGTCTTACAATTTTTACGTCAGCTCAAAGCGTCTGGGTAATACCAATAAAACAATAACAAAACTTTTAGGAGATAACGGAAAGCGTGAGCCTAGTGCTCTTTAGAACGCGGAATACATTTCTATATTATGTGTATTCCAATTTCATTTTCATCAACCTTGACATTAACTTTTATTACTTTGTAAGTGAATATATGTATGTATGTATTTAAAGTTTCAGGAAAAAAAGAAATGATGCAAGTATGTTTATGATTACAACTTATATACAAATGTACATACATATATAATATTTTCTGTAAAAAATATAATTGTAATATTATTTTTTAAATTTTTGTAACTCAGAAAGCAACACAAATACATATACGTACAGCTGTTGACAGCTAATTAGAAACGCTACATAGCTTAAAGTACATGACGCTATTTTCCAATAAATCACTTATTTTTACAGTTTTTTCCCTCATTTTATTGAAATTTACGTTAAACTTAAACTCTAATAGTAAAAATTTTAATAAAAAATCCCTTTTTTGGAGATTTTAATAAAAATGTGTAGAATCAACGATTTGAGTGCGACAACTAATTAGAAACGAAAATATTTTACCAACAAAAAACAATGATACGAGTATTACAAAATCTTGCTTACTTTCAGTTAGTGTTTTGTTGGTTATCTCTTTTACTTTAATATTGCTTCACATCCACTGCGAATTAACGTTATAAGACTCTGACGGCGCGCCAATGGTGTAGCTTGCCATGCCGTTCTAATTTCATCACAAAGGATATCCAGATTTGTAATATTTTTGGTACCTACAGATTTTTTGACATCAACCCAAATGTGTTCTCTTCAGGCCACTCCAAAACATTCACGGAATTTCAACAAAAAACTTTCGTGTCAACTTTTCCGCATGCTTTGGATTGTTATTTTGTTGGAATTTCCATATAACAGGAAAATTCCTCCTTTGTCCATGGCGGATTGTCCGTTTTTAGAATGTTGACTCATTTCTCCTTTTTTAAAATTACATCAATCGTATGGAGCAGACCTACACCATTCCAGGAAAAACATTCACACACCATGCTTCAGTACGCGTGAGCATAGCGAGGATCAAATTCTTGATATATTGGTCGGCGAATACACCTTCGATCATTAGGATCTATGCTATTAATTTTAGTTACATCGCTCCAAACCAGAAACTGCCATTGATTTGTTGTCCAAGATCAACAAGAGTTGGAAAAGTCTACGCATTGTTTACTTTGAATTTTAGTCAGAAGTCAGTTAGTTTTAAAATTCTGTATATGCTTAAGGGTATTGAAAACATATTTTTTGACCTAATTCAAAATTTCCTTGTACGTCTTTCCAGACTGACGAAGGTCAAAAATGTAACTACGTAGGGCAGATGTATGTTCATATGCAGCTTTTTCTCATTAAAAACCTTGAATAATACATTTTAATATATTTTAAAACACAACTTTGAAACACATCCTTACGCGAAATCAGTACCTAATATTATTAATAAAAATTAGAACCAGAAGGAATTTTAATTCTTTAGAGAACTGTTTTTAATTAGCTGTCGCACTTAATTCACCTTCTAATTTCGTGGTAAATAAATTAACACGAACAATGCAAGACTTTTAGGAATATATCAAAAATTTTTATCATTAGATATACTTATCAGCCACCTATAAAAAAGAGAGCGTTTCTAGTTAGCTGTCAACAGCTGTATATATAGAATGCATGTCTAGAGCCTGCGGTTCGTAACGCAAGCTTTGTTTGTGCATTCTTAATGAAATATATATATATGTACATATGTATATATACTGTATACCTGTATTTATAACTGTTTCGCTGATAATAGATTTCACTGAAATTTTAATAGCAATCAGTTGTTATGTATACGGATATTCTAAGTAAATATAAAACTGCGCACTTCTATAAATTAGAAGTTAGTAACCAAAGTAAAGCTTCTTGCAGGTATTTGTAGAGTATGGTAGAGTATGTGGAATATATGTTAGATTTCCCGAAAACTCACTCAATCACCTTTTGATATTGTCTGCTTTTCAGTTGGTGATAACTGCGAAGATACTACGGCTAAGCGAATTAAATAATAACATTACCGAATCTATGAGTCTCTATAACATATCATTTGCGTGTACGTGAGGAACTCGAAATTTTTGAGAATTGATTGAAGTTGATTCAAAATTATAATCTAGAATTATTATGTCTAAGAATGATCTTATAGACTAGATATTATTATTGTTTAATTATATTCGCCTGTTTCCGATCCCTTTGATGTTGCGAGTGATGTTAAAATTCGAAAAAATGCAACGTTGAAACAACATGGGGGAAAACATATGTACAAGGTCTGCCGCAGAAGAAGCATAACTTTTTAAATATAACTGTTTCTGGTGGCGCTACCTATTGGTGGGTATATGAAATAAAAAGTTTCATCTCTTGTTGACATTTCGTAAAAAATAAGACAATTGGATAACTACAATCGATGTTACCGATCAAAAAGTGACAGCAGCTTTTGGTCAGTCGTAAAATGCAAAGAGCAAATATTAATTTTTGTTTTCAACTTGTTTTCAACTTGGGAAAACGTTTACTGAAACATTTCAAATGATGAAAAAAGTTTATGGTGATCAGTGCCTGTCCCGTAGTAATGTGCGTGAGTGGTTTAAGCGATTCCCAGAAGGTTGTGAGGACCTCTGTGACGATCAGAAGTCGGTCGTCTTCAAAGTCAAAAATAAAGACAATGCTGTCTTTGTTTTTACGATTCCGAGGGTATTGTACAACGAGAGTTCGTCCCACCTGGCCAAACGATTAATGCTGTGTTTTACCTTGGTGTTGTGAAGCGTCTTTTGTCACGCATTCGTCGTGCTCGACCACAATACCGTGAGGCAGGGTCCTGGCGCCTGTTGCACGATAATCCGCCGTGTCATCGGTCGACGCTTGTCACTGATTTTTTGACAAAAAACTCCATATTAACCATTAATCACTCACCCTACTCACCTGATCTGGCACTCTGTGATTTTTACCTATTTGGAAAACTTCATTTGCCTTTGAAAGGACACTGGTTTCAGGACATTTCAGCTATCCAAAAGGTGATGACCGATACTGTCAAGAGCATTCCGAAAAATGACCTTAAACACTCATTTGAAATGCTAACTGACCGGACTAAACGCTGTATCGAAGCACAAGGAAACTACTTTGAATAAAAAAATATAACTTTTTGTTGTATGTATTTCAAAAATTATTCTTAGTCCTCTTAAATTGGCGAACTTGGTTTTCTTTGTTCACAATCTGATAAATTTATCTCACCAATTTTGTAGTGCTGATGACGAAATCAGACTTAGTTTTATCAAATCACATCATTCCTTAGGTTATTTTAATTTTTTGAAAAAAATTTGATCATTATTACCATTGTCTTTTCATACAATCACTTGATTCCGATTATTCAGTTTGTATGGCGGCTGTATTCTTGTATTATACTCTATCGGCTCCGACAAATGAGTAGCTTTTTGAAGAGAAAGAAACGATATCTGAAAACTAAATATCAGGTGAGGCTAGATGGCTGATCCTTCAGCATGGGGAAGGAATCAAACTTAGACTATTCGCTCAGTTCCTTGTGAAGTCAAACGAAAAGCTCTTGTGTACAGATGTTAGCTGTCTGCAAAACGCCCTGAACTATCACAGTTCTGCTAAGGTGTTTTATGTCCAATTTTGCTCTATCAACTGGATGTTAAGTGTTGGAGACCCGAGTTGTTTTTGATTTGTCCTGCAAATACGGAACATTCGAGGAATTCTATGTATGTTTCTATGTCATCTTTTGTATGAATCTCGTTGTGATAGTGTCCTGTTAAAACCCCTATAAGCATTGAAAGTGAACCATGCTAGAGTTATATGACCTCTTCCGATTTACCCCAAGCCAGGAGGACCTTGTGACTGCTGCTGGTGGTAGTTGATCTGCGCGTGCTGAGCTGGTCTGAGGTCCAATGATTCAGTAGCAAACCACAGGAAGGCAACGGAGCCCGTCAATTACCATTCTGCAGTTATTGACGCTGCAATATCGCTTTGGTCAGTCACCAAACTAGTCTAATCTTAAAGTAACTTGATGCTAGAGATAAGGAGTTTTAACACTTCTTCTCCAGTCTTGAGCGCTCTTTCAGCGAACTAAAGGCTAATATCGTTGCTCTACTATGGGAGTGGATAGTCAAAATTTCCATATACAAATATATCGACTCAGATTGTCTAGCCGATCATTTATATATACATATGTATATAATTTGTATCATAGCCGAAGTTTTCTTCTTGGTATTACATACAAACTTCAAGGTAAACTACATATATGTGACCTGGTCTACGAAAAGGGGGCTTAGGTGTCAAAAAAAAGGAGAACAATTAATGAGATAACGAGAAACTGACGATTATTTTTAACATCAAGGCTCCTCAAGTTTATTTCCAATATTTTGCATTTTCAGTTAGGATAATCCAGTTCGTCAAAACGTGATTGAAGCATTAGAGGAAAAGTATGGGAATGAGTCTGAAAGAGAATACGAAAACACAATGAAGTTCATCGAATAATAATAAGTGTATGGGAACTATTTTTTTTAATTTGCTACTGAAATTATATAATTCCTTAATAAAGAAATTGTAACAAGTAAGGAAGCGCTAAGTTCGGGTGTCACCGAACATTTTATACTCTCGCATGATAAAGTGATAATCGAGATTTCATTATACGTCATTTACATATTTTTCAAATACCGTATTTTTGTAAAGTTTTATTCCGCTCTCATCATTGGTTCCTAATGTATACATATATTATACAGACAAGGCATCACATGGAATTCAAAATAGCGTTATATTGGAAGAAGGCATGGTTGTGAACCGATTTCACCTATATTTCGTACATGTCATCAGGGTGTTAAGAAAATATTATATACCGAATTTCATTGAAATCGGTCTTAGTTCCTGAGATATGGTTTTTGGTCCATAAGTGGGCGAGGCCACGCCCATTTTCAATTTTTAAAAAAATGGGTGCAGCTTCCTTCTGCAATTTCTTCCGTAAAATTTAGTGTTTCTGACGTTTTTTGTTAGTCCGTTAACGCACTTTTAGTGATTTTCAACATAACCTTTGTATGGGAGGTGGGCGTGGTTGTTATCCGATTTCTTCCATTTTTGAACTGTATATGGGAATGCCTGAAGAAAACGACTCTGTAGAGTTTGGTTGACATAGCTATAGTAGTTTCCGAGATACGTACAAAAAACTTAGTAGGGGGCGGGGCCACGCCCACTTTTCCAAAAAAATACGTCCAAATATGCCCCTCCCTAATGCGATCCCTTGTGCCAAATTTTACTTTAATATCTTTATTTATGGCTTAGTTATGACACTTTATAGGTTTTCGGTTTCCGCCATTTTGTGGGCGTGGCAGTTGGCCGATTTTGCCCATCTTCGAACTTAACCTTCTTATGGAGCCAAGGAATACGTGTACCAAGTTTCATCATGATATCTCAATTTTTACTCAAGTTACAGCTTGCACGGACGGACGGACGGACAGACAGACATCCGGATTTCGGCTCTACTCGTCACCCTGATCACTTTGGTATATACATATAACCCTATATCTGACTCTTTTAGTTTTAGGACTTACAAACAACCGTTATGTGAACAAAACTATAATACTCTCCTTAGCAACATTGTTGCGAGAGTATAAAAAGAGATATTATATAGATGACTAGAATGTATTTAGTTTGGGAAACTAATGTTCCTATATTGTTGAACGTTTTCAGGTGTGTCTGCTAACCTCCTAACCAAAGAATCATGAGCATTCTGAAAGTTTGTTTGTTTCCAATATTTATAATTATAATACAAACTTTTGATTATTTTTTTTCCTAAAGAATGGAATAAGCTCTAATCTTTAATAACAGTCAACGTAAAATAAGCAAAAATATTATATATTTAAAATTTTTAAGGTGGCTTTCTTCTTTATATTATTTTGCAAATTGATGATTTTTTTTATAATTTAATGAACTGTAGGTCAATTAGCAAAAGAAACGGTACCTCTTAATTCCATCACTAGCGATTTTTATGCAAAGAAAGAAATAAGTATGTAATTGCATATGTATGTATAAGAATATATGTATGCATATGTTACTTTTTTAAGGAATTTTAATCAAATTTATCAGCTATGAGAAGCATTGTAAGTGCAAGTATACGCCAATATTCTCGTATAAGTGTATATTTACAACTCTGCTTCAACTCACGTTTGATCCCAACAACTGCGTCATTTGGCGGCGTACGACGGCCCACAGCAATTGATCCCTATGAACTGCACCGTTAAGCGAAATAACAACACTTATGAGTTACAAAATTTAATTGAAATTAAATAATAAATTATGTGAATATTCACTGTCATCGAGGTTAACGCATTTTATTATAGAATGTTATCAGTGCAAAGTAGAAATTATCGGCGTAGCGTATACGTTTCTACGTTTACACCGATCGATCGGTTCGCGATCGCATTGATTCGGAGCTGCAGATCAAGCGAAATGTGAATATATAGTAAAATTGGTTAAATATATAACAATATAAAAGATTGAGAGCTAAGCTAAATACAACATTTCTACAGCATACTTGTAGACTAATACTGGAAGATCTGGCCATGCATTTTTGTGGCTAAGATATATATATTAAATTATATTATAACGGGTGATCCAAGTAGAGGAAAGCCTCTTTCTGGCAGATCCCGCGTAAGTCGTGTCAAGTTGCCATGTGTCATGTTAGTTTTGTTCAGTACTGTTTGGCGGGTCATCATGGAAAGACTTACGAATAAACTACACTTACATATTGTTCAACTTTATTACGAAAACTCACGTTCTGTAAAGAATGTGTTTCGCGCGCTTCGCTCAACTTATGATCAACATAATCGGCTTACTGAGCGTAGTATTCGGAACACCATCACTCATATTGAGACCCAGAATTCATTATTTGATAATATTTGACCGAATAGACCACGTCCACCATGCAGAAAAGGATATATAGCAGCCGTAGCTGAGAGTGTACACGAACATTATGGAGAGCCAATTCGACGCAGTTCACAGCAATTAACACTGGCGGATGGAACGACTTGGCGCATTTTACGTAGAGATTTTAATTTGAAAACGTACAAAATACAGCTTGTATAAAATGTGAAGCCTTTCGACATTCCCAAGCGACATCGCTTCACTCTATGGGCTCTTGAAAAGCTCCAAGAAGATCCGACGTTTTTAAGCCAAATTTTGTGCAGCGATGAAGCCCATTTCTGAATCAATGGATATGTAAACAAGCAAAGTTACCGCATTTGGGACGAAGAGCAACCAAAATAGATTTAAGAGCTGTCATTTCATCCAGAATAGACAATGGTTTGATGTGGTTTGTGGGACTGTGGCATCATCGATCCATATTTCTTTAAAAATGATGATAAACGAATATTTGAAGCTCGCG
This sequence comes from Bactrocera neohumeralis, assembly GCF_024586455.1. Lineage (NCBI taxonomy): Eukaryota > Metazoa > Arthropoda > Insecta > Diptera > Tephritidae > Bactrocera > Bactrocera neohumeralis. The sequence goes on from NC_065920.1 coordinate 29,542,292, forward strand.
CTGCTTCCCACACACCATATCAACCAATGGACTTTTTGAGAGAACACTTCGGTGAGCAGATAATCGTGTGATATCACAATTCCTGTGAGAATATTTTAACATTGAAGTCTGTTTGGACGACCGCACTTTACTTCGCCAGTTACCAGTCGAAATGTTATAGAAAATTGGACTCAATCGATGGACCATTTGAGGCGCAGCCGCGGTCAACATTTGAAGGAGATAACCTTCAAAAATAAATACCAAAGAATCTTCTTTCGAATGATAATTAAGTTTCTTATTAAATTTGAAATTTCTGTGTTTTTGTTTTTAAATAGGGAACATCGAATTGGATCACCCCTTATATGTTTATGTTAAATATAAATAAATTTAACAAGCCTACTAAGAAACCGAGTACGTAATGTAAATAAAATTCCAAAAACCCTAATTTTATTTTTAAAGTCCTTGGAAAGGCGAAAAGAAACTTGTTCCCGTGTGAGAGAGAACAAATAATATATATTACCTTGAAAATGGTTATGATATCTGGATGATCTGTGCAATAAATGTTGCACCAACTTAGATCCATTTTCCATCGCAGAAGCTACTGAGTTGGTGGAACTAAGTCTGACCATTTTATGTTACCACCAGTTCAACATAATCCTGAAGGTTCATCGCAGTATTGTAAAGCTTTACAATACTTATAAATTATTGAGATTTCTCCAATTGTTACAGATTTTTCGGCACTATAATCTATTTCGAGATCGAAAGTTCACTGGAGCATTACGTCTGCGAAATCGATCAATTTCAGTTTCCATTGTTCGCTGCTGTTGTGAACGAACCACACTCCTTCCATTCTGTGCCTATTCACTTTATTGTAATTCACTTCAAAACGCAAATCTGCAATACCAATATAACTGGTATCATTATCATTCTCTCGCTGGTTAACAGTCATTTTCGGCGATCTATATTAGGTCGTTTTCTCATAGGCATTGTAATCATTGCATCAGATAATAATGTTTTCGTGCACCAACAATAGTAACTAGGTACTCGTATAATGCGGGCAGAATGCCGAATCAAGTAGAATTTTTTTTTTCGTTTCCGGTGTTAGCTTCAAGTTCGGACCCTACTCAATTACCTTACACACGCATTATAATATCTATATATTAGTGGTTAGTTTATACAAGTTTGAGGTTCCATTTAGCAATTTATATTAGACAATCTCGAGGAAAGTATTTAAGAGAGCATAACTCTCATGCGATAACAGTCATACATAAAGGAAAAGTTATATTAACTGTAAATAATATTTTAAATTTCTAAGGTTCCTGCTTGACGAATGAAAATCAAGTTTTCTAATTAATGTAAGTATTTATTTTTTGTAGTTATTTCAATGCCAGTAGTTATTATGGTTGCTCATTTATACTTATCTATCATATCGAAATAGAACAAAAAATCTCTACGGATTACGTCATGTAATATTAATAATATCAGTACAAAGTATTATTATCTTGGCAACTCCGTTGTTAGTAGCAGTGAGCAGCACAAGAGAGCGAACTCTGACATTTACTGTTTACGCCATTTTAACAAATACCATTATGTTACTAAAGAGCTTTAGCTGTTAACGGCAGTGAAGCGTGAAATGTATTCCTTGAGCAGGAAGTAAGCGGTGGCGTATGAGTAACAGCAGAAGAGCTTCAACGGCCAGCTGTTGCTTACGAATGAAAGTGCCGCAGGAAATTGGCGCATTATTTACGATTTTAATAATAACAATTTTAAAAGTTTTCTATAAATATATTTTTCTATAATAATAGCGATTTCTTTACCTGATATAATTTTGAAAATAAATTTTTAAAATACTGCCAATATTTATTTCATAAAAGGAGCTTTTATACTTCTGTTAAGGTCCTGTTGTTACTTCTGTCGTGCTCGTAATGTTAGCTCACAGGCAAATTTTAACATTTATGTTTGTTTATATTTGTGTGTATACCAGCTGCGTGAAGTAAAGTGAAAGTGATGTATACCAAAACAACAATAACAGAGTATATGAAGAAGTAAATTTGCAAATACGCAATCAACTCAGTCAATGTACTACCTCGCTGTTGCAAACAACGCTGAACTTTCGCAGCCAACGCATACGCAACGCAAACGAAAGCAAACCAAATAAAAGACAATTCTGTATATTAAGACAATTTGCTGAATAAATTTTAAGCAAAACAAAAGTAAAAAATTTTGTTATTCATAACTAAACAATTGCCCTCTGTGCTAACAGCGAAGCGGGTGTGTATAATTGCTATCATACAGTTGATAAGGAGAGTGAAAAGGCGAGAAAAAGACTTACAAGCAGCGCTAACATATTGTAATACAGTTTTTCCGGAAACAAATTGCTGCGGCATACGAAAGTGCTGTCCACTTAAAGGTGAGTGGAAACTAAGCATATGAATATTTAATTCAATCAATATAATTCGCTTTTAAGTTTATTATATTTTAGCTTACAATAAAAATTAGATTTTTTCTAGCAGTTTCATATCATATCACAAAGTACTCTTCATCACCACCATCAGCTTGCTGCCATAGACACGCGCGGTTAATGCTTTATCATTAACGCCAGCGCTTATCTGAAAGTACACACATACATACATATATACACATATATATATACATATTTGTATTTCTATATATATGTATTTGTAGTTATCTATTAGTAATCGCATATCCTAAATCAATTAGCATTAGCGCAGGGAATCACCACTCATCGCCCTTATTGTGGCTTGTCATCTCCCCACTGTCAGCTGCAGCGCGCTGAAGATCATGAAAATCGCTGACACCCTTGACAGCTTTAATTTTCGCCTGAACTAGGCAGCATTTCGTACATTTTATTGCCACAGCTGCTTTGTCACTCACGTGAAAATGGCTAAAAGAAGTTTCTTCATGTCGCCTATTAACCAACTCACGGCAACAAGCGACAGCTGTTGCGCGTATGGCCTCTTGCCACTTGCACGCCTTGCATATTTCGCTTGCGCTTGTGATTTTGCTGCTGCATATGCATAAATTGAAACGCAACTCATTCGGGCGCCTTTAAATATGTAAAGCACGGTGCACACTTTGAATATTTAACACGCATATGATTAATGCCATGCATTCTCCATAGCTTTCGTCACGCAGTCGAGCAACGCCTGCACCATATTTGCGCTGAGCATTCACCATATTTTCCATCAATATTTACCAGTGGGCTTGTTTGAGTGCTGGCCACATTATTTGCTTTGCTCTTGCTTAAGTATTTGTCAGCCGCGTGTTTACTTGGCAATACGAGTATTGCAATGGCAGAAATGATTGGCTTAGGCGAGTGGCGCCACACCTCCTGAGGCTATAAAGGAAAAAAACGCGAAACGCTATGTAGTCAGGGCAGCAGTAGGACAGGAAGTCGTCCACCGACACCTGTTTGTGCGTCAAGACGCCATTATCTTGTTTTTCTGCGTCGTTACTTGTATTATTTATGCGGCGGACTGCTTGAGTGGCTGTGTATTTGCTGTCTGTTTGCCATCCTGCCGCAGGACTTTTCACTTTGCTCGCATTGTTGTGCAAATAATGAGCGTGCAACGACATTGTTTACACTTGCCACATCTTGCTGTACGCGTGTACGTGTGTTTGCATAAGTTTCCATTTTATTGTGTGCATTATGTTTATTGTTCGCTCCTAAAAACATATCCAATTGCAGGGGCGTGTGGAACTGCTCACAATTAAATGCCACTTCGCGCCGCTGCCCAGTGTAGGTGCTTTGATTGTGGCATCTAAAATTACGTTTCTTACAACATAAGTTTGGCGCAAGGTGTGTGGGGCCCCTTCATAAGAGGGGATGTCTCCTGAATTCCAGTGAAATCAGCAAAGTTTTGCACAAAATGTGGCTCATCAATTTTTATGCGCCGTAATTGGCGGAAGTTCATCTTGTTGCTGGTTTTGTCTAGTTGTTTGCTTTTCTAGACATTTTGTTGACATTTCTAAATTAGCGTGTATTTGCCAACACACGCGAAAAACGTTGTTTGCGAATTTCTTGATTGCAAATTTACCTGTGGAACACGAATCTTGCGATTGCGTGTGCGTGTGCGATTTGTGATTTTGTGCTTTTGCTGATAATTAACGGTTAGTTAGAGTGTTTTTGACATTATTTCGCTCTCCCATCGCAATTTCTTCAGCTTGATGGCGTATTTATATTAAGTCCAGTTTCAAACTTGTTGCAAAACTTATTGCTAAATAAATAAGGGAAGTTGCTTTTAGATAAATACTGTTAGCGTAAAAAAAAAAATAAACAGAATTCACTAAAGTTTGAATCTATGTACACAAACTAAACTAATATTCATTTTAGTAATTTATTGCTTTCTTTTGCACTTCAGGACCTCACTTAATCTTCTGCAAGATGTTTTGTAAATTGTGTTGAGATTCTTGGGTCGTCCTTGCTTGAAGTGTTGCTCTGCCTGATTTTTCGGTCAAGGTGCTGCCACAGATGCTCGATGGGATTAAGGTCTGGGGACTGCGGAGTGTGATATAGAGTTGTTGGTATTCGATATAACAGCCAGTCACTGGCAATTTTGGACTTGTGTTTAAGATCGTTGTCCTCTTGAAAGATCCAATTTCCTGATAGTCCTAATTTTTCAGTGCTTGCACCAACGTTTTTTTCAAAATTTTTAAATAATCCAGTTTGTTAATAGTGAACTCAATGAAATCCAAATTTCCAGATCCAACTGATGCTCTCATACAGCCCTAGACGATAACCGATCCTTCACCGTGATTTACGGTGTTGGTAACACACTTATCGTCAAAGGATTTATTTTTGGATCGCCAAATTTTAGGAGGTTTTTTGGTCCAAATATTTCGAATTTGCTTTTCATCCGTATACAAAACGTTTTTCATGAAGTTTGCAGCCTGATTTAATTAAACTTTTTTGCAAATTCCAAGCGCTTTTATTATATAGGGCTTTTGTGCAATGTTCGCCTGATTGTACTGGCACTTACGGGCTTACCCGATGTCTTCGCTATATCTTTTGATATTTGAACTGCGCTTGAAATTGAATTTGTGTTTACTTTTCGTACTATTGATCGCGCTTCAGTGTCAGTAAGGCGTTTGGTCGGGCAGCCGTGGCAAATTACCAACAGGTGTTTACCATGTTTATCAATATTTTTTTTTATTGTGCAATGGCATCTTCCAATAACTTTTCTGATTTCGTTTCAGTGGTTCTTTGCTTACCTATTACAAAATTTGATATTTTAGCTACTTAAACTCAGAAAAAACAATAGTGTTATGGAAAAATATGTTTTACTACACGCACTCGCTTGACCAGTGAAGGTATCCAAAGAATATTTGCTGCTTCCCCGAAATAAGTATTAAAAACTAAGAACGGTTGTTGCCACCGTTTACTTACTTTTTTGACGCGAAAAAGCTAGAGTATTTTTTTTTAAGTGAAGGCTGTGTTTAGTTATACCCTGAACAGGGTATATAAGTTTCTCACGAAGTTTGTAACACCCAGAAGTAAGCGTCGGAGACCCTATAAAGTATATATATAAATTATCAGTATGTTGAGCTGAGTCGATTTAGCCATGCCCGTCTTTCTGTCTGTCTGTCCATCTGTCTGTCTGTATATATATACGAACTACTCCCTCAGTTTTTTGGATATTGTTTTGAATTTTTGTAAACCTCATTTCCTCTTCGAGAAGCTGCTTATTTGTCGGAACTGCCGATATCGGACCACTATAACATATAGCTGCCATACAAACTGAACGATCGGAATCAAGGGCTTGTATGGAAAACTTTCGCATTTGACGTGGTATCTTCACGAAATTTGACATGGATTACTTACTCCTTAAGGTAATAATATAATCTACGAAAAAATTGTTCAGATCCGCTCACTATAGCATATAGCTTCCATACAAACTGACACATAGTTACTAAAAGAAATGTACCTGTGAAGGGTATATTAGCTTCGGTGCAGCCGAAGTTAACGTTTTTTCTTGCTTTTGTTTCTTAAATAAAACGCATAGATAAGTGTTTGCCGGCTCAAATAAATTTCAGCCAAGCAGCCCCATTTTCGACCGCTTTTTAGGGCAATTGAGGGCGTATGTTATCAATAACGCGCTCAAGATTCTCTTACATGATGCCAATATCACACTTATACATATATGTATACAAGTGGCTTTACATAACTTAAAAAAAATATTCCAGTGGTGTTAAATCACACGATCTGGAGGCCACACCACAAGACTTTCCTTCAATAAATTGATTGTTCCAGTGGCTATATGGCATGTAGGATTGTCTTCTTGGAACCGAAGGCCGTTTACATCAACATTTCCTTTTGACTGTAACATTATGATTGGCTTCATTTTTGAATAAATTTGAACCAACGATTGCCTCTGCCCATAGACCACATCAAAATTTGACTTCATGTGGATGTATCGACGTCTCAAAACTGACTTGTAGCTTAGCATCATTTTAAATGCAAAAATTTGTTAATTAACATACTCATTCACAAAATTTTCTTATGAAAATCGGTATCGGTGGCTATCTTGTTTTGGTCGCATGCACCGAAAGTGTAACGCGTTCAATGAGCGTTTGGCTTCAATATTTGCACAAATTGATTTTTGTAAAACTGCAAACCAAGATCCTTCCCCAAAATCTTCAATAAAGTGTATGGACACAGTACCAGTTGTTGTCCGCGATAGAGGAGGGATTCATTTTGGTCTTCAATAATACTCCGGTGCATAGAAGCAATAGCGCCTTTAGTGCGCACTGAACGCTATCTTAGAGCGCATTTCATTATTTCTTTATAAGGCGGAATGATGTGAAGTCTCACTACACCGAGGCTTACCTTATATTCAGGATATTTTATTTAATGTGTCAGAATCTGATTTGTCGTTGCAATAAATAAATAAAGCAATTAAGAAAATACTGAAACATATTTTTATTTATGGCAATTCTCTTCTTCAACTATTCCATATCAGGACATTTTTTCTTGAACATGATGTTTGAGTTTATGGCTGCTTTTATAGAGTATGCACATTATATGTGTGAGGTATCTTATTGGAATAATGTAGACATGCATCTTTCACCAAAACGTTTACTTATAACACTTATAATATTCGCGTCCCTGGTTGGCTTTATACTGTTAACAGTATATCAGTAACAACGTCCGGTGTGTTTTACGTGGGCACCTGCTGACGACAGCCTTACTCCACGGCGCTCAAAAGCACAGAGGATCAAATCATTGCGTTGATCAATTCCCTAGAATGAAGCATTTTCAGTACTAATTGGCAGTGTGGAACGGACACACTAACCGCCTTGGTAGGGTTCGATGCCCATTAAAACCTCTGCCGTACTTTGGATCCGGCACCCGGTTGCAATGCAACTCCACATTCAACTGACAAGGTCAGTTCTTCCCGCGATTTGGGTTTTAACCACAACCACCACGATACTCCATCCGAGGGGCCAAACCGCAATGAGCAGGTTGGAGTTAACTCCAAGGGCTCCTGCTCCCTGTGGTACCAGAATTAAGTCTCCGGTCAGACCTCGTAGCCGAAACTACTACCAGTTGAGCTTCCATACGGAGTATATCTATAACAGTAATTTATCAATAAGATTAAATGTGAAATTATATATACTTGTATAGCGAGAATAGCTCAATGATAAAAAATCTTCCCGGTGGAAGAAATTAAAGACCATTCAATGACCAAATTAGTTGTTTTTAGTTTCTTCGCAGTTGAGAAGGTAGGTATAATTTGGGTATCAATATTAATTTTGGATTCGGAAATTTGTAGTTTGAAAGCACAACCATATATATTCACCGAAATTAGTTGATCAGCGCCCTTGAAAAGGTAAGGATTTTTTGGGGTTTGGATAGCAGTATTAATTTTATTTTGCGTTTTAAACATGTAAACGGAAATAACGTTTACAAAATGGTTAAAATGAGGAATCTGGAACCTCTGAGCAATACTTTGGTCGTCTGTCAAGGTCCCGTGCACACAACTTCGCAATGCAAATATTTTCGATTTCCGACAAAGTTTCGGTTCTTTTGATTTCCGCGTTTGATTTTAACCACAGCCACCACGAATCTCCAGAAAGGGCCAAGCCCAATGAGCAGACTGGAGTTACCTCCAGGGGCTACTGCTCCCCGTGGTACCAGGTTAAAGTCTTTGGAAATGCAATAACTTCCTTTCAATGAAATCCAGGGTGAACTACGACCAGTTGAGCTCACCAAGCCCTGGACTGTACAGGATTTTGTCGCCTCATTAATCAGGCATGACGAGACGAGTTGAAACTGATTGACTGCCTGTCTATCCGTCCATCTGTCTGAGCAACTTATGACTTGAGTAAAACGGTCAAATCAAAAGGATGAGTTCGTAGATAGGCATAATCTAATGATCCGATGCCCACAAATCGCCATTAATCGAAATCCAATCGAAATAATGCGCCAGATACATTAAATTTTTCATTGAGGATTGCACGACAAGGCTAAATACATATAGGAGCCGGTGTCAAAATTGGATGATAGTCGTGGCACCGTCCACATTTAGGTGAGAGCCCATATACATCGACCGAACATTGGTCAATTCATGAGTTTTAATATCAAAATTTGGAGAATGTTTTTGCAACAACAGCATGCGTTTGAGTCAAAATTGTTGAAATCGTGTCAAAGTAAGAAATCTTTAAGAAATGCAGAGAGAATCTATTTCTTATATCAGGATATCTTCTTGCCTATACGTCCTACTGTGAATTAAAATATTTACCAAAATCCCTTATATCACTTTACCTTGCGATAATATAAATGTTCGGGGACACCACAACTAAATTCTTCCTTACTTGCCCAGTTTTAAAATACAACGATTAGAAATGTTAAACTTTGTTTTTGTAATTATCGATTTTATAAAATAACGTTTTCAGTTAATAGCAGGGATTATATATTTCATTTTCATTAGTTAAATTTGTTTAGAACAAATAATAAGTGATTCCACTAATTTTAATATCGCACGTACCTTCATTTGTAAAAGGTGGCACAGAGAGCTCTAATGTTCTCAACAAAGCCACAGCCAAGTAGATGTAAGTTTCTGGTTTGGAGCTCTGTATACATGAAAGCTTTTGCTAGCCAATGCACCGATGTCACATTTGTTAAATTACAGCCTAAGTTTAATGCATTAATCTAATGAGATTATAAATTTTAATTGCAAATGTGACAGAAATGGTATTGTCGTACTTTTATCCGGTTTACTATCAAGCTAAAATTGCTGGCAATTAATTTGTAGTCTGATTTAATGAGGCAATATAAATTAGCCTTGTATGCACCTACGTACAGTCGTTTCCACTACTTTGATACTATGTTGGATTAATACAGGTTAGTGGTTGGCATAAGAGAATAAGAAATTTAGACACATAAAGAGACCTCTTTAACCTTACGTTTTAAAAGGTGATCCATTTCGAAGTTCCCTACTTTAAAAAAAAAAACACAGAGAAACTTCAAATTTAATGTTTATTATCACTCGAAAGAACATTCTCTGGCATTTATTTTTTGAAGATTATCTCTTTCAAATGTTGGCCGCGGCTCAATCTCAAATTGTTCAAGCATTTCACATTTTAGAAAAACAGTATGATTGGATTATTTTAAAACTAAAGATGGGTCTTTAATTTTAATCTTTGAAGCAGGATTTGATGCAGGGCTAATGTGTGATGTTATGAAAAAATTCAAGTCACATTTATTACTTATTATTATGGATTGACTGAAAGTTACATAAAACATACTGGTATACATCATGCTTGGTAAGCTTATTTATAATGTTGTCAATATTAGCCTTTATTTCACGATGCACATCGATTATTGCCGAAGAGACCACACTTTCTCTGCCCTATATGCTTCAAAGCACTTTTAGTTAAGGGGGTATTCTAGTCTAGAAATGCTATTTAACGGCATTTTTTAAAGTCCAATAAAAAAAAAAAACTAAGAACATTTTTACTATCCAATTTTTTTATCAGATATTTACTGATATTTTAAGAATACAAAAAAAAAATAAAAAAAAAAAATTTGTGTAATAATTTGATTAATTGCGACGCGGTGGCGTGGCGGGGGTTGAAAATAAGGGTGCGCCCTTCCTGACATGATTCCAACACTTTGGGTGATCTGAAAAAAATTTTAATCACTACAAATGCCGCTATCGTGCAGTTGACTAGGATAAATAAAAAAAATATTTTTTCAGTAAATGGCGACTGTTAGAATTTTTTGCCCGTTTTTTGGCAAAGATCAAAATTTTTTAAAAATAGTAAAAATCAAAATTTTTTAATAATCCTAGTTTCAACCATAGAGAGATATATAAAGAAGGTCCACACCAAATTTCAAGTTAATCGGTTCATTAGAACTTGAAAAATCATGTCAGAAGTGTTGTAAATAATAGTTTCGAGAAAAACGCGATTAAAGATTTGAGTCTAACTGCAGGCAGTTTGCACGCTGCGTCACTAAAATAGCTATAAGTCGGTAAATAATAGGAATTTTAAAAATTCCTTTGGGGAATATATTCTTAAAGGTCCAGTCTTTAAGAATATGCAAAAAAAAAACGATTTTTTCAAAATTCTAGACTAGAATACCCCCTTAAAAGAAGGGGTTAGGGTTTCAAGGTAAAAAAATACTTTTAAATATGGATTAAGTAATTTTATTCAGACCGTTTTTACATTATAGAGCACACTTTTGACAATTTTTTTTGTCACTTTTTTAGTTCATATACTTTAGACGCGTTTTTCTCAAAATTACTTTTTCAAAGTCCATGTTGACTGTCATTTCAAAATTATTTGACCGATTCAATTCAAACTTCGGACACATTTTTGACACATAAAATACCGCCCCCAAGGTTTGTCAAGTTTTTGTTTACATTAAGTGTGTTTTCCACCCACAAAATGGGAATTTTAATGAAAAATAGCAGTTTGCACTTTAAATTAAAAAAAAATTTAAATAAAGAAAAGAATTATCAGAGAACGTTGGGGGGAAGATTTGATTATAATGTGACAAATTTTTCTTGGCTTTTTATTTTCGGATAATTTCCAGCGGAGTTATGATGAACACTGCAAATTGTTTTTCTTTTTTGTCCAAGACATTCTAGATTAAACTCGGTTATCGGTTTATGCTTTAATATTTCTGAATTCGAAATTACCCCTTATTATCAAAAATGTACTAAATAATGCACAAATGGTCCGAATAAAATTATTCAATCCATATTTATGAAATAAATTCGTAAAAAAGTCTACCTTGAAACCCTAACCCTTCCCTTAAAGCGACGGAAACTCGACACCGCAATCCATAGAAAAAAGATATTCATTATCCAGATTTGAAATGTCAAAACAGTTTTTTTCTGGAACTGGAAGAAATTTTGAGAAAAAAGAACATCTTGAAATGAAAATCTATAATAAACGCCACATGGTACCGCAAACATTCGTTTTTTTTGCATGTATACGCATTTTTTGACAGATTTTGACATCGAGCAGAGCCAATGCAATTTTATTATTAATATATCTATATTTTTATTGTGTCACGAAAATTGTATTTTTAATAAATGTACATGTATAAATTTTATCCAATAATATCCAGTGAAACAATAACTTTAAAGTAAGCCTGCTATCCTTTGATCACCCAAGTAATTGCAATAGTGAATTTTAACTTCTACTCTTTGAGGAACTTTTAAAGTAACTGTAATATAATGCTTAACTAAAACGTGATTTTGCACTAAATTTCTGTGCTGCGACGAACGTCCTTATCAGCTTCGCAAACTGGCGTTCAAGACTTCAGGCAGTGTTTAAACTCAAAATCCTTATACTGCCAACTAACTTTCTCAATGCCAGAATTATTTTATAATCGCCAATGTAATAACAGTGAATTGAGACTTTTTGCAAGAAGGGGAAATCTAAACATCCTCTCCATTCGTCACTGTCTTTGGAGAATACTACAATGAAATGAAATTGTTAGATTAAATTTCAGCAAAACAAACTTCACAATCAAAAAGAGAAGACAACCTTAACACTGATAATTAAAATGGGGATACTCGTAGCACACATCCTCAGAGCAAATATTGTACCAGCAAGCAATAAATTCTTACTTAGCGCGTATAGAGAAGAATAAAACAAAATGGGGTGAATAAAAAAGAAAATGCAAGATTAAGACAATGTACAGTAACCGCACATAAATCCCAGACTATGGCAAAAAGTCAACTGCACACTGCCTCGCGTGTATAAATATACTTGTGGCTAAGTAGATATGTTGGGTGTTTATGTAGACGGGTCCCGCTGTGTAAGTAACGGCCGAATGGGTAGTAAATTAGGTAAATAAACGCGGCAGCTTCCGCAGTGAATGTGGAAACAAGGGCTGCCATGTATTTTTTGAATAATGTTTTTATAAGCAAGGTTAAGTAAGTTTAAGTAATATGTATATATTTAACGGTATGTAAATATTGGTTTAGTTTGAAGAAGACTTTTCTACCGGTCTCTGAAAAATTAATTGTAGAACTATTACAAAAGTATAATTTAACTAAAAAAAAGTATACTATATAATTAATCTGCTCTTTTTACATATGCTGTCCTTTATGTTTCGGGCTATGGCAACCCTAGCGTTGCAATGTGGCAAATCACAACTTTTTTGTAAAGTCTGAAAATTTTGATGTTTTTACATTACATCACATTTTACATCAGCACATATTTTTATTGCATTGCTATTTGTGTGGTATACAGTACCTTAAAATATTCATTTCAGTCAAAAAATGTAATAAAATCCACAATATTTTAGCGCTAGTATGAACTTAATTCAATATTTAGTTTCACGGCTATCAAGCTCTAGCAAGGACCAGTGTTCATCGATAATACGTATACGGTGAAACCTATTGAGGTGGTAGAACAGTCCAAGACGATTTTCGTGAAGGTCATTTAAAATCAGTTGTTGTTGCGGAAGATACTGTGATTGATTCAGACAATAATACGGATTACCGAGACGACCATACATTCAATATTGCATGAACATGACTGTAAGACATTTTTTTTATAATGGATCCCATACAATATGTCAATCGCTCAAAAAAAGTTCGTGTCGATTGGCCGGTGCTTTAAAACACTCTTATGACATCAGCCGTAGGAGTCCGAAACAACTTCATTTTTGAGTACACAAAACATTGAATTGGTAAGTCATTCACCGTATAGTCCTGACTAGGCCACTCCTTTATGTCCTCGTATGAGTCAACGATTTTCGACACCTGAAAAGGCGGTTGATGCCTTCAAACGGCATATTTTGGAGATATCTTAATCAGAGTGGCAAAAGTGTTTCGAAAAAATATTTGTTTTTGTTTTGTAATTCCGAAATATTGAAGGCAAACTACGTATTTTCATACTACATTAATTCAGTATCTGAAACCATAATTTGCTGTCCTTTGGTGTCAAGATTTCACTGCAGACTTCAAAGCAGACAGAGGTCTCCTTTTGTGGTGGAAATTAAGCAGCAAATTGCATGTTAGCCATTCTTGAAACTTAACAGAGCTCAAGGAGAGCCGAAATCATCGCATTACCATTTAAGATATTTGAAAATGAAAAAAGACCCCTAACAAAGACAGTTCAAATTTAAAGACTATATTAAAAAAAATATGTCAAATATAAAAATCAAATAAAATAAAAATATTGAATATTACCTTATCGCCATAAAAGGTGACGCAGCCTCGATCTAAACCAATTTGCAACGACTGTCCTTCTGTCCTGTGTGATGGCTTTCATCAGCACCAGTTGGTTATACAACTGAAATTGGCTAAGTTTCCTTCGAACTTAACAATCATGCGAAACTTTCCATGAAAACGCAGAGGGCATGCTACGTCCCTTGGGAAAACGAGTAAATTGGTCGTGAAACTAAATAAAATGCCGCAGGTAACAGCCATGCAATCAAAGGGGCAATGGTGTGAATACAAAAAAGCGCCGAGCCACTAAGATTTGTTAGCCACACACAAGGTCGTGCAATCCGTGAGTTCCACTCACACGCTATTAAAGTGCCTTAGAATTCCTTTAACTGTTCGTTGGTGTAGTCGTATGTCAGTGGGCCGGTGAGCAGTTACGCAAAAGGGCACTGTTCCTTGCTAAAGGCACAGCTAAATTAATTTCATTTAGACTTTATGAAATGTGCACTTGTACCATTTTGATTGTTGAATGCTCCGCACCTTTCACGCTATTTGAACATATTGTTATGTGCCGTAATTTATGCCTGTGCTGTCAGAAACGAATATAATTGAGTCGTGAGCGAAATGAATACAAATAGATTCAACAAGTAAGGTGGACAGGTTCGGTCATAAGGAAGCATTATACGTAGTCATCGGTAGCAAGTATTATAGGTGAAGTTTATTGTTTTTTTTTGGTTTGTTGATGCTTTCTAGTGAGAAATTAGTCCCAGAACATTTTGCTATCATGCCTCCTTATGCGTTACTACAAAAATCGTTATACCTGGTTATGCATGCGTTGCCTCTGCGTGCATGCCTTATTGTTTTAAATGTCAAATGCGTTGTAATTTATTGCACAATTTGCTTCGTTCGATAGTTATTTCCCACTTGCACAATTTCATTAGAGCTTTTAAAAAGCGATTGGAGAATTGTGCGCTGTTGCTGTTACATAGATCCACCAGACATATGGCGAGTAGTGAGTTTGTAATTGATATATTTGCAGTCAACATGCCGTAGCTAGCAACAAACTGAAGCCAAGTTTTTTTTTGAGTTTGAATATCTGACTATTCTTCAAAACACTATGATGGATTGCCTTGCTTGAACTCAAAGTAAACGTGGCAATTCCACATGATAGACAAGGTAGCGACATTGAAAATTCGACCATACATTGAGTAAAGTACAAGGACGGTCCGATCAGCAAAAAAAGCGAAAATTTTAAAAAATGATAATTTATTTCTGAAATTGCACCACCTTTCTTTTAAAGTACGTTTCCTGGAAGGCTGTTATTTACAGACTACCTATGCTGCCGTCGCGGTGCTAAACTATTCATTTGACCAAAATCTCTAAATAGCGAATGATTTATATTTATTCAAGTCTAAAAGAGGACAAATCTGTAGAATACGGTAAATAGGTTAGCCAAATTTTTTTTTGGTTTTACTATTTCTTGTGTCTTTTTTTGTCTGTCGAGAGGCACACTGAAATGCAGAAACTACGCTTAAATAGCATTAAACTTTGTTGAGACGGGGTTGTGCTTCCTGTCCGGACATCAGAGACCTTTTTCATTAGCCATTGAAACCAAACTACGAGACCAATTCGGCTGAAATTTCGACAGTAACTACACATTACCAAATTTCTCTTCCTATAGTAGCTATCAGTAGCCAGAAGGTAGTGCTTATTTGTTTAGCTGGGTTTGCTGAAATTTTCAAGCCTTCGTAGTCCCAGGACTACAGGGTTTTCCAATGAAAGTGATATGATTTCTTAAAAAAAAAACACAATTTAATCTTTAAGGAAGTTCAAATGTTTTAAATTTAAAGTGAAGTAAAATCGATACAATTAAGTTCTGAATATAACCACATTCAAATGGCCTCCACGACTTCTTTTGTAGTAACGTAGTTCTCCAAACTTTTCTCGTAATAATTCGGTTATTGCACGTGCTGTGTTGCATAAAACTCCGTGTTGTTGGAACTATATGTTGTCAAGATCAACTTCTTCCAATTGCGGCCATAAAAAGTTAGTTATCATCGATCTATACCGCTCTTCCATTGACAGTAACGGTGTCGCCAGCACCACTGGATGTGGTGTGAGACAGTCCCAATTTTTGAGAACGTTTTGTAATCGACAAATTGCGTTCTTCAGCAACACTTGTTTGAACGGCAGCAATATTCACACGACTTCCACTTAATTTTGCATTTAGATACTTACAAATTATACCATCCCTATTGGAAAACTCGGTACTTATACCACTATAGCAACCTATCTTACATACTAGTATAGCCGTGGCAAAATCGTTCAGTACAGTTTTGACGTTATAACCAGAGATAAAGAGATCCCCAACTCTCCTGTCACTGGAAATGTGAGAACCGTTCACCTACCGAACTTTGACAGTTGACTGGATTTAGGTTTTGATGTTTTGCAATTGGAATGACTGGAACGGCCAGATTGAAATTATACCAAAAATATATGTGAACGGAGGAATTTGTTGCCGCCGTTGAAGATCACTTATAAAAATTTAGAACAATGAAAATCAAAGAAAATGCTAAATTTAAATATATTTCATGAAACGTATTGCATAGTTGAATTATATTTCAATTACAAATGATTAAAAACATTTATTAATTGAGAACTAACAGGCTTAATTCCCCGTATTAAGTATTGAAAGATCAAAAGTTAGTTATTTCAATATACCATAAAATCATAAAAACGGATATATATTAAGTCCTATATATAATAATTTGCAATCGTAATAAATGACCAAAAATTCTTATTTTGTTCGATCTGGCCATAATGGAAAAAGTTATAAAAAAACGCTTATTTTGAGGCGCTCTCACACTGGAATAAGTTGGGCACCCATTATCCCTGGTTATAACTTTATTCCCAAAAACTTATTTTTGTAGTATCTCCTCCCGTTGATACGTAAAACGGACACGGCTTAGCCACAGCTGACGTTCGATCGCTGTCTAATATATGTGGCATTCGAAGGGGTTTAAATTAAATTAAAGTGAGTGGCTTGCCGCATTTTATTCATTTATTTAGATATATTCCATTTATACCGTTTTCCCCTTTGAAAGATCTAAGAAAATCAAACGTTTTGAAGGTATGTATGTGTGCACAATTGCGGTGCAATTTCTCGCTTCCTTGGCAGGTACAAAGTGTGTTGCAAATCTGCTGACAGCAGCCATATGTTATAATTATAACGTAGAGTGGCGTAATGCGGGAGCTTTTCAATGGGATTGCCAACTTTCCTTCCTTCAGGCATTCGCAATTCAGCATCGGATCACACATCCATACATGCGTCATTGCGTTGGTGTACGCCCATAAGCTTGCATATATGCTTGTGTAAAATAAATGTCTGTGAAGGGCTTAACAAATTGTCGTGGCGTATAATAATTTCCAATTAGAGGTTTAGCTGCAAGTGTATGTGTATATAATGCAGCTTTTATGCTGGTCATTCGCCGCTGATACTAATGCTGGAGCTATTTTCCTCTCTAGTGATTTGGTGGGGAATTTACTTTCAAGTCACTGAAGTAAATGTGTTGCCAAAATCAATTATTCTTCTTTCTCTTTATTGGCGTAGACATCGCTTACGCGGTTATAGCCGTGTTAGCAACAGCCCGTCAATTGTTCTTTCTTTTCACGGTTTGACGCCAATTGGAGATTCCAAGTGTCCAGCTCCTTTTCCACCAGGTCTTTCTATCGGAGTGGAGGTCTTCGTCTTCCTCTTCTTACCGCGGCGGGTACTGCGTTGAATACTCTCAGAGTGGAGTGTTTTCATCCATTTGGACGACATCTTGATCCTGACAGAGCTTTTGGTATTGCTCAACGTCAGTTTACTATTAGTTTTGCGCCTACACCAAATTCAGATATCGCGGCATAAAGGCAGCTTCTTTTCATGCTGTCAAATGCAGCTTTAAAATCGACGAATAGGTGATGTGTATCGATCATCTTTCCATTGGTCTTTTTCAAGGTTGGTGCATGGTGAATACTTGGTCCGTTGTTGATTTTCCAGGCCTGCCATACTGATAAGTCCAATTAGTGTGTTGACGGTGGGCTTTTTTGATGAGGCTTATCTCACGATAGTTTGCGCATATTGTGGGGTCTCCCTTTGTGGATTGGGCAGAGCACACTTAAATCGTCAGGCATGCCTTCGTCCATATTCCACAAAGAGGCTGATGTATGCTGTTTATCAGTTCTTCGCCGCAGTATTTGAAAAGCTCGTCCGGAAATCCATTGGCCACTGCCGCTTTGTTATTCTTCAAACGGGTAATTGCTATGCGAACTTCTTAATGGTTGGGCAACGGAAGGGGTTCTTCAACTCATGGTGTTAAACTTTTACTACAAGAGTTCAATCAACTACCATCTTATAAAAATAACTAATAATTTTCATACTCTGTGAGGTTAGTATTCCGGATTCGTTTATAACATACACAAAATAACATAAAAGCTCTGAAATTCAGTGATTTTTAGTATCACAACCGTAGACTTTTCCCTGTGGGGATATGTAAAGTCTAAAGTCTAGGCGGACAATCCCTCTTCTATTCAAACCATGGAGCAAAACATCACCGTATCGTTCGCGAGTTACCAGTCGAGATGCTCGAAAATTGGAATCAACGAATGGACCAATCTTCAAAAAATTAATGCCAAAGATTTTTCTTACGAATGATAATAAACATTCCCCATTAAATTTGAAGTTTCTGTAGGGAACCTCGAAATCGATCACCCTGTACGTCGTTATTATAATTTGGTCATTTCGGCTACAACACTCTGCTGTAATATGTAAACCGCTATTGTTACATACTTTCGTTGATACTCCCTATTGATTTTTGTGTTGTCAACGTTGGGTATATGGTTATATTTAGATAACAGTAAATAAAAGCGACGCAATAAAATGCCCTTCTTTTGTTATGTCTAAAACCACAAAATAATCGAAAGCAACCACAAACACCTATTGTGCATTACCTTTTGTCGCAAATTTTCCGATTGTGTCATATATGTATATCGATATCGGAGCTAACATGCCCCTTAATACATTTGTATAAGCAACAAATATTTTACATACATACATATACAATAGGTGCAAGTGTGCTATTCATATCCGCATTACTTTGGTCTGCCGGCACTTCAACCGCAAAATAATTCTCAATAAACTGACAGTTTTCATAAACAAACCTTCACGCCCATAGTGTATGTCATAACAATATATAAGTACGAGTATTAGGGGTATTCATATAACGAGACGTTTCCAGTGATATATAGAGACATCATTTACTCAAGTAGGGTAACAAAGAAAATTACATTTGTTATTGTAAGTTTATAACCAAACTATAAAGTTGTAAGCGACTTTTCACCCGGTTTGACAACGGTATTACTACAACTTAACCATTGTAATGTACATATATAGGGGCGCGAGTAAGATTTTGTTTTCACCGTTGGATAACATCATATAATTTTCATGGAAATATACCCACCTTTGATTTCCTAGGACGAATCAATCACTGAATTAATTATGTTATCTTATTTTTATCGGAAATATTCACGGACATATTCACCGGCGGACGAGCAGCCAGACATCCGACATTTTAATGCAAATAACTTTTTAATTTGTTTATGTGTTCCCAACAACAATTCCATGCAACCTGTTGCATTCTATGGAATTGATTAACATTTCTGCGTTTGCATTCGCGGAATTCTATCATTTTGTAAACAACGCTTCAGACAGATTTTATCATTTCATATGTCAATAAGATAAAATTACCATTTCATCATGTTAATAATCAAAAGTTCTCGTTATATGACTACCCTTAATACATATACAGTTAATGCAGTTGCGGAAGTAAGTGCTTTGGAGAGAGCATTATTTTGTTATATGAGTATGAGTTAGCTCTCTTTAAACTCTGCTAGTTTTATATTTTATGCTTATCGGAAAGGCAAAACTGTATTTGCTATCACTTTAATATGAATGGAAAACTAGAATATATGGCAAAAGCTCCAAAGGTCATAAAAACCTAGTATATGCTTATGTGAAGAATATGGAATGTGTTACTCATAGCAGTATAAGTATATTATCTATAGCCAATAATGAGATAATAAAAATTTACATACATTTATGGGAAATCACGTGTTGGAAGCTAAGCCAACAAGTAAGGAAGTGGTAATTTCAGAAAGGCGGTAAACTCATGATATTGTTTTATAAAAAAACTTGATTTTCTTACGGTATTTAATAGACGCTGAAAACAAGCTTAGGATCCCCTCGCGAACTCAAGCGTATATCAGAGTTTTCGGTCACGTCCTAAAATATTGGAATATTTTTAAAATATTATATTCGATATTAGAAATGCCACTGTTAATGGTGTTATTGCTCCGGTGCTGCAATACTGTTTCAACTAATTTGTTCAAAACCCATATCTTAGAGGGAGGTAAAGAAATATAATGTTAATAAAAGTCTAGTAAAATGAAATCCGTTATCTTTGTTTTAAAATGAAGACTTTTTAGCATAGTGAAAATGGTCGAATTTTGTTCAAAAATGATGGTGATTTCATAATGCAACTCTCGTAGCAACGCTTGTGCCTTTAGAAATTGGAACTATCAATTTAGACAAGCATTTCTGGAGGCGAATTAAAAGCAAAATCATTCATAGGTAGTAATAATTATTGTCAAGTCCAGACTATAAATTGGATACATAAGAACTTCCCAACCAAACTTCCGGAATATCTGGTGTGTCTCCATCAATGTGCGGGATGCTGATGGCGCACAATATCTCTCCTATTGGATAAAGCGGACCGCAAATGGGCAATCGCTTTCTTCAGACTGTCTAATTGTAGACAACAAAGAACCAAAATAAGAGTTTGATCGTAGGGGAGTAGCTCATAGCACAATATTCTCTGTCAATTCCACCAAACACATAGCAAAGCCTGGCTTGACCGCCGTTAACGCCGCCTCACAGCGATTCGAAAACGATAGTTTTAGCGTGACGTTGCCGATATTGAGCCACATTTCATCTTCATAACCATTCGCTTCAGAAATTAATAGATTTTTGTTGCTATTCAGAAGCGATTCGGGGATACAAATTAGATCTATGAGGTTTTTTCTATTAACTCATGTGGCTTCCAAACATAGAGATAATTTTTGTAATGGTTTTAAATGAATTTTTGAGCCATGTGTAACTTCTGGGCAGTGTACAAGTATATACATATTTATGTATACATATATATTATAATTGAAAGGTCAAAGAGCGCCGTTACTTGTATTTGACATTGAAATCCCATTTTCTTCATCTCTTTTTTCTTCAGTTCAATTGCACTAGATTACAGTCGCTTTGCGACTATGATTTTAGAGGCTCTTTCTTGCTAATTTTAAACTTAAATTCTAATCAGAACACCACTGTGGGGCATAGACATCTTAGTACATCAGTCGCAAATTTTTCAGATTTGTTGAGTAGTGTTATTAATAATTTGGTTTGATTAGTGGCCAATGTATATATGTTATATGCATTAGATCTTCCTATTAGACTGTAGCAGCTAAATGAAACTGTACAAAAATTGAAGAATTTTGAATATAGCATATATGTATACATACATATATTCTTGTATAGGGTTCGGGTCAGCATTTATTATTTTTGCTAACGCGATTTGTTTCAAGTATGTAATACTAACAGCAGTCAACTTACATTATATTGTATGCGAGTCTGTTTGCTCCGACAAAATCATGTAGTCTACATTTAGGCGCCGACACTGATAACTCGTTTGTTGTTTCAAGATAAATGTGGGTATGTACATATATATTGTTTCGAATGATGCTTACCGAACCTTTACACGTGACTCTATATCTAATATATAATCTTCTATACATATACATATGTATAATCTATTCGCAAAAAGTGAGTAGCTTGATCCAAAAAAAATATTGCTTGTCAGCCTCTAATTTATTGATCGACTCAACTTATGTGTTTGCATTGAAAAGCTGCCGTGCTTTGTGCGTTGTGACAGTAATTTATTTAAGTAATAAATACACATTAACGAAATAAAATGTTGAGGAAACGCAAACAAAATCAAACTTTTGAAAGCGCTGATAACGCTTTGATTGGCAAAAGCTTCCATTCAGCCGCTATGCAAATGCCGTATTTCTACGATATTCTTCTCTACTCGTTTACAGGAGCTTTCCAGCAAAACTTGCTGTCGCAACAACACTTAATAGAGAAACGCCGAGATGCCTGCACTAAGTAACGGCAGAAACATGGACATTGTAATCCGCGAGGAGGATGTGTCGGTGGCACAGGTCGGCATTTATGCGTCCATATCCTTTCTGGTGGTGACTGTTGTGGGTGCATTGTTCTATGTCTCGTGTTCGAAAAAGTATCGACTGAATTGGTTTGAGAAAAATTTACTGGAATCGGCTGCAGAGACACAGGATACCGAACAGTGGTGAGTTTACTTGCACTGAAAAAAATTAAAGACACTGCAGACATATAATTTACTGCTCAATTCAACAGCACTGATCCGCTCGTTGCTGGCACTGCAGCTTTTAATGCGGACAACATCAGCGAATGTTCGCGTTCTCGTTCGATTTGCAAAGGCAATGTAAGCCCCACATCCATTAATACTGACGATCCCACCTTTTGGGTGCCACCACCGCGCAAGACAGTGCAACAACAGGTTTCAACATCTGCTGAAGAGTCCCCACCACCAACGCCCACCTCACCAACGGGTAGTCTGAAATCGAACACGCTCTCGATGTCTTCAACAAGTTCCGTGCCTATAACACGTTCGGATAAGCACGTCGTCTTGGGCATGAACCCTAGCAGGCCAAAGGTGGCGTCGATGAGCGCGAAATTGGACCACACAAAAATTGACATGTCTCTCTATAGAAGCGTAAGGCAACTCTGTTGGCTCAATGTTTATGAAAATATAACTCTTAACATTCTCACTGCGTATAGAACTCGCAACAGAAGGGATCGCCGCAAGGTAGTGATGATATTCGTGGCAATATTCATTTGAGTGTGGTCTACGACACAATAGCCGGCATGCTCTCCGTACATTTAATAGAGGTGAAAAGTTTAACAATGATGTGGATTTGTATTTGTAAAAAAATATGTTTTACTCTTTCCTAGGCACAAAATTTGCAACCGCGCGACTTTAGCCGCACAGCAGACCCATATGCCAAAGTACGTCTGCTTCCCGAGAAGAAGAATTTCTGGCAAACGCGCATACACAAGAAAACTCTCAATCCTAGTAAGTAACTTTTAGTTTAATTCAATGACGTTTCACTAAACCTTTGTCAATTTTTATAGTTTTCGATGAGGATTTCGTCTTTGAAGAGAATGCAAGTGTAATCGATAAGCGCACAATTGAGATTTTGCTCTACGATTTTGATGCGTATTCACGCCACGTCTGCATTGGAGGCGCCCAAATACCGTTAAACAGCTTGGATCTGAGCGAAAAAGTTGAGTTGTGGACACCGTTAGGCTCCTGCGCAGAGCAAGTAAGTAGTTAGTTGGTAACAGCTGCCAATATACCATAGATAGAATGCGGACATTGTTCTGCTCTTCGGCACGTAAATGGTCTGTTGAAACCGTTATATTAATGCATGTGTTTTGTGTTTGTGTATTTGAATTTAGGACATGAAGGTCGATTTGGGCGACATTATGGTTTCGCTCTCATTTTTGCCCTCAGCTGAACGCCTGACCGTGGTATTGATCAAAGCGCGCAACTTACGCATAATAGATGATTCGCGGAACTCATCAGATCCGTATATTAAAGTAGCGCTACTGTCCGATGGTAAGAAAATCAAGAAGCGTAAAACTGGTGTCACACGTAATACCATAAATCCGGTATATAACGAAGCGCTAACATTTGATGTTAACAAGGACACATTGAAGAATTGTCTCATTGAGTTTACGGTCGTTCACGATGGACTGTTGGGTAGGTTGCCAAACTTCTTGATAACTTGTGCTTGCAATACCATTTCTACTGCAACTTTTATTTATATTTAGGCTCCAGCGAAATTCTGGGTCGTGCAGTCATTGGCAACTCTGCAGAAGTGCGCCCCGAAGAACGTATGTTTTTCGAACAAATGTTCCGTTCCAAAAATTCACTCGCCCAATGGGTTCCACTGCAGGAGGCTAGCAATCAGCGCGGCACTTTAGCTAATCCACCAACCAATGTGAATTAAATGTTAGATAACAGCATAATTTGCTGTTCGAACAGGCAGTTACCATAGCGCTGTTATTGCAGCACAGTGAGTTTAAACATAAAATGTTAATGACAGAGAAAGTTAATAGCAGCGAATGTTAATAACACAAATTGTAATTTTCAGAAAATGTTGAAGCAAAAATTCTCTACAAGGAAGAATTGACAACTTTTTTCCTTTAGTGAATTAATAAAATTAATTACATTAACATTTTCAGCTGTTATTAGTCAGCAGAAAATTAATTTTAATTCTACTATGCATGTGGGCGTATTTAAAAAGACAACAAAGAAAGAGATGGCATATTTTCATGTGTTTAAAGTTTACTAAAACCGCTGCATTTGTGTTTAGTTCTGTAAATGCAAGTTTTGTGTGCAGCTCAGGTAGCCTATATGTATGCGTCTATACCTATAAACTATATATACTTGTATGTACAAGATATTTGGACATGTATACATACATATGTATACAAAAATATATATTTTTAGAAAAGCTTAGATTATGTTTTTATGGTTATTTCTTTATGTAAGTAATTCATAGGCTGAAAAGGCTTTGGCTTGATTGGAAGATCGGCTTATCATTGACTGGGGGTACTTACCTAAGAGTTTCATAACAGTTTATTTAATCGCTCTCAACTCATTAGCCTCAAAGTGACGCTCCCTCTGCTATTTTAGTTTGCAATGACAAAAAGTGAGTTTTATGTTGGAAAAAAACTAAAAATAAGATAAATATAAATCTAAAAATATATAAATATTATTACCGGATGGAACAAACATAACAAATTTTCAACATTTGCAAAGCAATGTTATGATAAGCGTTAAAGTAAATCTCTCCCAGCATATTCAACAACCAAGCACAGGTTAGCTGAACTTAGTTAACATATGATGCAACCTGTTCGGGAAGGCCAGCACATTTATTGGGACCTGAAAACAACGCTGAAAGTCATATAATGCGCTTGCCAAGACTCGCTGGTAAGATATTTTACGCAAATGAGTTGACAAATGGAGACTATGCCGAGCAAAAAAGTTATATTTTCATTCAAATGCACGTTCTTTCAACGTTAAGCCCAAGACTTTTCAGGCCATGTAGTAATTATTTACTTAAGGAAGTCCTTATATACTTATATAATTTACTTGATAGTTTAATAGCATTTAGATGTAATTTTAAATATTTTAATAAGCATTGTGTCGATGAATATTTTCTACTAATAATGCTTTAGTTTTATCGCTGTGTTTTTTCAATATGTAATAGATTTGAGAAACATTTTTCTTGTGCTAAGTAAAAGTTTATAGATTGTTTTTATAGGTGATAAAGCAAATATTCCATTTGAACCATTACATTATATATGTGCGTATGTATGTATACACTTATGTATCGTAATTGCTGACACGGATTGCAGGGAAATGAAAAACTGAATTAGCTTAGTTTCAATAAGTATTAATGCTACAAATATTCCATAAGCTTAAGCAATTTGTTCAGCGTGCTACTACATGTGCTTTCAACACTAAATATTGGGCATTCGGGTGAACCCTCAAGCAGGAAGCTGAATTTACAAATAGTTACGACCACGCTTAACTGTTAATCGTGTGCAATTCTCCAAGATTCTATGTCAAAAAGTACCTAAAGTTATATATTCTTAGATAAATATAGAAATCCAGAATTTATATATAATATACTATATATTTTTATTGTCACTAAATGTTTATACATTATATCAATAGTTGAACGTATGCATGTATGTATGTAATTGAACAAAGCTTACTTAGAGTACCATTATTGATCGTCTAACAAATTCGGATTAACTTTCACACCAAATGTATTTTTTAAGAAAAGGAGTCGTAGGTATATATATATATATTTACTGAAATATAATCGACAGTTTATAAATCTATGTGGATATAGTGGTAAGATTTTCAGGCAAATATTTTGTAATAATAATAGTTTTCTAATTAATTTTTGTTGCGTATATGTAGTTGTTACTAAAGTAATCGTATGTATATAAAATAAAAATCGAACAAAATGTCTGGAGTTTTAATTAATAATGGTAGCATGGATTTGAAAGTAAAAGAAGGATTTGAAATTAATGAAGAGCACAACTCGCCGAGATTTTGGGAATTCTGAAAATCATAGCTCTTTTCGATTCGACATTTCTGTGGTCGCTTCTGCGCTTTTGTCAATAAAATAAAAAAAAAATAAAAGTAACAACAAAGCTATCGATGTGTGTTCGTACATAACCCCGCATCTTGACAGGCAAAAGTTTATGGCATACTAACCGACGAATCTATTGCCATTGCCATAGCTAAATCTGTGTGTGGGCATTTGTTATCATAACATAATCATTTGCGAAAAGGCCTCGAGCAGGCAAGTACGAGCTATAGAAGCGCTTAAAGACTTGAAAAGGCTTTATAAATTCATAAAAAAACAAGAAAAAACGTTAACTTCGGTTGCACCGAAGCTAAATACCCTTCACAGGTGCATTTCTGTTAGTAACTATGTGTTCAGTTTGTATGGAAGCTATATGCTATAGTAATCCGTTCTAAACAAATTTTTTAGAGATTACATTGTTGCCTTAAAAAATAACATATACCAAATTTCGTGAATATATCTTTTCAAATGTGAAAGTTTTCCATACAAGAACTTAATTCCGATTGTTCAGTTTGTATGGCAGCTATATGTTATAGTGGTCCGATATCGGCTGTTCCGACAAATGAGCAGCTTCTTGAAGAGCAAATGACGTTTGCAAAATTTCAAAACGATATCTTAAAACTGAGGGACTAGTTCGTATATATACAGACAGACGGACAGACAGACAGACAGACAGACGGACATGGCTAAATCGACTCAGCTCGACATACTGATTATTTATATATATACTTTATAGGGTCTCCGACAATTCCTTCTGGGTGTTACAAACTTCGTGACAAACTTAATAAACCCTGTTCAGGGTATAATAAAAAAAAGACAAAAATACTGGGTAAATCCCTTTCTGGAATTAAAAGGTCTTCATGATTTGGAAGCACATCTCCTAAAATATATTTTATGGGAGGAAGAACAGGGACAGGACATTTTTGCAAAGATATTATTTCAAAGAATATAAAACAATTTAATTTATATTTGAGTTATTATTTGAAGCTAAACTATATAAATTCATATATGTATATACCGTTTCATCAAGAATCCGGCGTTCTGCGACCCTGCGATATATAGCAACTGGAGACTAATTTCGGTCATTAGTATTGCCACATATCTCGAAAAACAATTAATACCTTTATTCCGGAGGTATTGAATTCTATAATAGGCGCTCTTCTGAAAGAGCATCTAAAGATAAAGTTAGAAAAATAATTTCAGTGCAGATTTATTTATGCCGATATTGGAGCAAATGGAAAATAATCTGATGTTGTGGCATATGAAAACAGCTCCTTATTTGATAAGCTTTCCGGAGACTAACTAATATACCATCTGATAAACCTTTAAAAGGGCAATTTTTTCAAACACCATTTTATATTATTGGCGACGATATTTTTTGGCTAAATCGACACATGTTAAAAGCTTTCAACCGAAGTTTGAAATTAAATACTGCACAAGAGGCTTTCAATTATAGACAAAGTAGAGCCCGAATGACGGTTGAGATGGCGTTTGGAAAACTAGCCAGACGTTTTCGAATATTTCACCGACCAATTGAAGTTTCAATAGAATAGTCTGATAAAATCATATCAGTATAATGTATTTTACAAAGTTATTTATCGCGAAAAATTAATATGTCGCCGAATACACATTATGAACCATATCATGAGCACCTTCCGTCCACCATAACATCTCTACCAATTCTGGAAAATGATACATACAAATATGCTAGCAAAATAAGAAATAATGTATGTAAACATTGTTTTAGTGATAAAGATCTTCCTTTCCAATGAAAAATAAAAAAAAAAACAGCGAAGTAGAAATAATCTGTATAGTTGTTCTAAAATACATATCACAAAATTAATATTGGTAAAATTCTTGTTTGGTATTTAAATCTGGTATGGTATTTAATTATATATCGGGTGATTTTTTAAGAGCTTGATAACTTTTTTAAAAAAAAAACGCATAAAATTTGCAAAATCTCATCGGTTCTTTATTTGAAACGTTAGATTGGTTCATGACATTTACTTTTTGAAGATAATTTCATTTAAATGTTGACCGCGGCTGCGTCTTAGGTGGTCCATTCGGAAAGTTCAATTTTGGGCAACTTTTTCGAGCATTTCGGCCGGAATAGCCCGAATTTCTTCGGAAATGTTGTCTTCCAAAGCTGGAATAGTTGCTGGCTTATTTCTGTAGACTTTAGACTTGACGTAGCCCCACAAAAAATAGTCTAAAGGCGTTAAATCGCATGATCTTGGTGGCCAACTGCCCATGCATCCCGAAAAATGCACTGTTTGGTGTGGTTTGTACGCTGGTGGAATCATTGGACCGTATTTTTTCAAAGATGCTGTTGGACGCAACGTTACGGTGAATGGCGATCGCTATCGTTCGATGCTAACAAACTTTGTTGCCAAAAATGGAAGAACTGAACTTGGTTGACATGTGGTTTCAACAAGATGGCGCTACATGCCACACAGCTCGCGATTCTATGGCCATTTTGAGGGAAAACTTCGGAGAACAATTCATCTCAAGAAATGGACCCGTAAGTTGGCCACCAAGATCATGCGATTTAACGCCTTTAGACTATTTTTTGTGGGGCTACGTCAAGTCTAAAGTCTACAGAAATAAGCCAGCAACTATTCCAGCTTTGGAAGACAACATTTCCGAAGAAATTCGGGCTATTCCGGCCGAAATGCTCGAAAAAGTTGCCCAAAATTGGACTTTCCGAATGGACCACCTAAGACGCAGCCGCGGTCAACATTTAAATGAAATTATCTTCAAAAAGTAAATGTCATGAACCAATCTAACGTTTCAAATAAAGAACCGATGAGATTTTGCAAATTTTATGCGTTTTTTTTTTAAAAAAAAAGTTATCAAGCTCTTAAAAATCACCCGATATCTTCCTTAAAATATCGCGTTGAAATATCTGAAACAAAACATATTAGTTATTTCTGTTTGGTAATTAAGGGAATACGACTTACCACACATTATTATTGAATATTCGCATCATCCATCGCCAATTGCAGTATATCACTTTGAGAATTGTTAACTCTCCGAGTTGATAGATGATGTATAACCCTACGTGTGACCATTTTAGGTATTTCGGACATCACCCCCGTCGCTCCTATTAATGGTAATTGCTAGCAATTGTTCTGGAGAATGAGGAAAATACAGTTTTGTTCTCGTTTCTGGTACCACAATAGACTTTAGCATCTATGGCTTCTGTAAATTTGGCGTCACTATTCGATACTCGCTTATTTCGTCTCCGAGCCACTAATGCCGAAGTGGATGGAGCAGGTGAGAGCACGGAGCCGGCGAGCACGCTGATAAGTTGTCCACTGGAGATGGCGAAGGCAATTGTGAGGAATCCACTTCAAAATTTTCAATTATTGTTTGGTTAAATAAACTCTCCTCAGATTCATCGGTTACTTCTGCGTGTGTCTTTTGAAAATATTGTATATATGTATATATGAAAACAATTTATGAATATTCAAATATTTAAAAATACTTTACTTACATTACTTGTTGTCGTCCTCCGGATTTTAACAGGGTCGAGTAACGACATTTCCTTGTAGTAATATAAATGTGGTTCATATACCACATCAGTCGACATTGCAGACTTCCTGCACCCGTCCACCTTTTTCTTTTCCAGCACATATGTCGTCCGCAGATTTTTTTTTTTTTTAATTTCTGCGATATCTTTCGCACACTCTTTTGAAATTTGCGCCCAAGCATTTTTTAAATCAATTATCTTGTAAGATTCTTTATAATTCCACAATCATTCGAATTGCATACAAATGAGTAGTTTTTAACATCTCGACCAGCATGTCCAAGCAGCTCAACATCGGCTCTAATTGTTTCCAATGGCCTACTATGATGAAGTTTTTGGTAACGACACGAATAGCTCTGTCTTGGTTTAGTTGAGACGTATGTATGAAACTTAATATTATCATTTCTTATCATTTACGAATATTGTTGGTGGTTTCCAATTTTCAAACGATTCATTTAATTTCGTTATCAGGTCTTCATTGTCCTTCATGTATCCTTCATGTAAGATAAGAAAACGATACAAATTAAATATTTTCTGCTATATTCTTTTGCTTGTATATAATTACCTCTTACTTGTCCACAATCATTGCCTGCAACAAAGGAGCAAATCGAAAGTTATTTAGCATTCATAGAGCTTCACCTTGAGATGAAGCTCCACAAAAATGATCCCACGCGAACCAAAAGGTTGGAAGAGCTGTGGATCGAGCTTGTTCAGCAGCTAAATGCCGTAAAAGTTCCATCATGTTCACCTACCAAATGGAGGGAGTTAAATGTTTACATATACTTATATATATTTTTATACATACGTAGATTTCCACTGTAATAAATATCGCGTTTTTTAAAGCATTTAAACCATTGGAAAAAACCAAATACGATCGACGGCAATAAAGGCAAAAATGGATAGAATACTGACAGGTGGAGGGCCTATGCAAGAAACTAAGCAGGACCGTGGTGGATGGACTGCCTGATGTGCCTACAATTGGAGTAGAGGTATGATTAAATAAAAAATTTGCGCATAATATGTTTACACCTACTTTTTTTTATAAATAAATAGAAAACCGAATATTATCTTCTTTTACATTTAGAACGACATTATAATCCATATTGATTCACAGAATCCCTCAGCAAACGACATTCTATCAACTTCTCGTGTTCGAAAGAAGACATCCCAAGAAATGTTTGCTGATATGATGGCTGCGATGAAGAGGAGGAGTGACGAAGAGGCAAAATGTTGCCGATTCATTGAATAACATAGCAAGTGCAATTTCAAAACTATCCGAAGCGGTTAAAAAGAATTAAATAATTATATATTTAAGTAGTCCTTATTTATTATGTACATATATTATATGAGGTCTGAAAATATAAATGAAATAATGAATTAAATTAACGATTTTTTATGAAAATATAAAAGGAAATATAATATAAATTTATTTGTAAAATTTACAAAGACTGTGTGAGAGAGTTTAAGCAGTTACGTCGTGCATTTATTCCTGCAGTGTAAAATTGGTCTGTCTGAGCTGTATAGTTATCACCGAAAGAAGAGTCTTCAAAGTTTTCAATGTCGACTTCATCGAAGTCACAATTACTGTGGAAAATTACGCAAGTTTAAATCAAGAACGCGGTGTTTTCCAAATTCCAGAGTCGTGACATGAGCCGGAAAAACGTGCATTCAAATGGCAAAATTAGTATGTCGCCACAAATCTAAAATTTTAAATACATATATTAATTATATCAAATTAATAGTTTAACGTTAATACTAAAGTAACCCTTTCGGTTCATGTATTCGTGTGGTATAACATTAGCCGACGAAGACGGTGCAATTATTGCAATATGGCTGCAGGAGGCTAAGGAGCTGCCTTTATGCCGCGATGATGTTGATGTTGAAAAATGCAATAAGCTCCATCAGGATCGGGAGCCGAGCCGTTCGATACCAAACGAAGTTTCAGACAAGGCGACTCCCTAT
This sequence comes from Bactrocera neohumeralis, assembly GCF_024586455.1. Lineage (NCBI taxonomy): Eukaryota > Metazoa > Arthropoda > Insecta > Diptera > Tephritidae > Bactrocera > Bactrocera neohumeralis. The sequence goes on from NC_065920.1 coordinate 29,573,774, forward strand.
CGTGCGACTTCTTCAACCTGCTGCTGGAGAAAATAATTCGAGCTGTAGAACTAAATAGAGAAGGTACCATCTTCTATAAGAGTGTACAGCTGCTGGCGTATGCCGATGCTATTGATATCATCGGCCTCAACACCCACGCCGTTAGTTCTGCTTTCTCCAGACTGGACAAGGAAGCAAAGCAAATGGGTCTGGTAGTGAACTAGGGCAAGACGAAATATCTCCTGTAATCAAACAAATAGTCATCGCACTCGCGACTTGGCTCTCACGTTACTTTTGACAGTCATAACTTCGAAGTTGTATATAATTTCGTCTATCTTGGAACCAGCATTAACACCAACAACAATGTCAGCCTCGAAATCCAACGCAGAATAATCTTGCCAACAGATGCTACTTCGGACTGAGTAGACAATTGAGAAGTAAAGTCTTCTCTCGATGAACAAAAACCAAACTCTATAAGTCACGCATTAATCCCGTCCTGCTATATGGTGCATAGGCTTGGACGATGACAACAACTGATGAGTCGACGTTGCGAGTTTTCGAGAGAAAAATTCTGCGAAAGATTTATGGTCCTTTGCGCATTGGCCACGGCGAATATCGCATTCGATGGAACGATGAGCTGTACGAGATATACGACGACATTGACATAGTTCAGCGAAAACATGTTGTCCGGATGGACGAAAATACTCCAGCTCTGAAAGTATTCGACGCAGTACCCGATGGGGGAACCAGAGGAAGAAGAAGAACTCCACTCCGTTGGAAGGACCATGTGGAGAAGGACTTGACTTCGCTTGGAATATCCAATTGGCGCCACGTAGCGAAAAGAAGAAACGACTGGCGCGCTGTTGTTAACTCGGCTATAATCGCGTAAGCGGTGTCTACGCCAATTAAGAAGAAGAAGAAGAAGGCTGCAGTCAATAGCCAAACAGTCCTTTAATTCCAAACTTGTTATGGAAACTAGAAATATTTTTTATGTTTATATATACTTGTTTTAATTTCCCTCACATATATATGTATACTTTACCCCATTTTGCTTATTTCCACATTTTTGTGTTCCATCACAAGTTTGAAGACTGGGTCATGGCAGAAAAATTACTATTTCTAATGCAGTATTGGTATGAGCAATTTGAAAAGAAAATATAGTTCTGGAACGAACTATAAATAGTAAACCAATGTTTAGTAAAAAATCTTCATTTAAAAGCTTGAACACTCACTGGAGTCTCAAAAGGAATAGCTGACTTTCGGAAACCATTATCGTGAGTTTTCAATTCCTGCGTAAGCTCCCAACACAATGATTTCGGATTTTCTTTAATAAAAATGGATCCTCACTATTTCTCAAGTGTGCCAAATTTCTCCTGTTAGCATTTCTATTGGAAAGAAATTAATAATATTTTTATATTCGTCCATTGTTTGTTTTCTCTTTTCTTATTACATTTGTGACCTGCTTATTATCAGCTGACAAATTTGAGACAATATTTTGTGACTAGAGACAAGCGACTGTATTGTGAATATTAACTAACAAATTCAGATTTTAAAATGTCACAAATAGTGACTAGAGACTGCTTACAGAATTGCGCTATAAGTCAGTTTTGTAATGATCTTTTTGCTGGTCATTTTCTTACTTTTTGTCATTCTATAACGGCATCATCGACGTCATCACTCATGGTGTTGTTTGTACTTGCCCGCTACCGCACTGCAGGTAGTTATTAGTGAGTGTTTTTACCGAATAACCAGGTGTGATCCTTATGTGTTTTTTGCTTTTTTGATTTTTGTCTTTTGTGTTTTATTATTTGGTATGTAACAAAAACTGTCCTACGTCTGTTCTCAATGAGACATGATTTGTAAGTGTCACTACAAATACTACCGTTCGTTTGAGCATCTATTATAGTTTGGACGCCGGAGAGTATTGCTTGGCAAATCGAAGGAGATAGTATTTCTCTCAAACTCCTCTCTATACAATTTTAAACAGTTAAATATTTGGTAGACGATATATTCGTGGTACTTGAACCGAAGAATCATAAGCCGCTAAACTCGGCAGTTAAGCCATCTTTGTGGTGTAGGAAAAACAGCTTGAAATTGCCTGCAACAAATGACTGGTTTACGAAATTCAATCCTGTCTTAGTTATTTGCGTTTTGTTTTCCATCAGACACGCTTTTTACAACTTTTTTTTACAACTTTCACTCCTCCTTCTGTTGTTCTAAGTTATGTGTTTCCTCATTCAATTATCAATTACGAAATGTTTATAAATTGAATTTCAGCTATCTATGGTCTCGGAGACGGGTTCGTGCTGACAAAAGTCATTTGTTATTGCTGGTTGCACGAACGCCAGGTGACAATTGAAATATACGTAAAGGACGACGCATTTGCGCCACCGAAATTCTCTTCTAGAACTCCACTTGCGCCCGACGTTCAATTTAAGCTTTGAAGATGGCTTGGCGCTAGATACTTTGCCGGATAGCGATGATGCTCCATCAAAGAACATAGTGGCACACATGCACCTCGCTTGCAATAATGGGAGCGCACTCTCGTCACGCATGCAGCACACGTTCTATGGTCGCCGGAATGGACGCAATAACTTGAACAAAAACATCGCCGACTTCGTGGCTATTTTTTAAGCTTCCTCTTGATGACGATTTGCTCCGTAAGTGTGTGCACTTTTCGTGATTCATTCGGTGTACGCGCGAACAGGAACGCGTGCGACAAAGTAAAAGCGCAATAACAAAAACCAACTCTCGCCTGGATAGTTGGCCGCAATGGCACTTGATGCTGCAGTTAGTTACCGTAGCTGGCTGTCAATTGATGGTTTGGGGAAATTGAAATATACTACAGATATATATATTGTATATTTAAGATATATATAATAGAGAATGTTTGGCTGGTTGTAAATTGCTCTTTACTTAGTTGAAATAATGTAGAAGTGGTTGTCAAAATTCTTATGTGTTATTATGCTCTCGTAACAAGTATAATATTAAACTCCATGACACACACACAATACAAGGAAATGCTAGCAACTCTTGCTATCAGAAGGTCTGGTGGATACAAATTTAGTGGTTTGTGTCTGTCTTAATTTAGAGCTTATTTATGGCATTTTGGTTTTCGTTTCATGACATTTTATTACCTTGGCAATAGCCCGATTATGCCCATCTGCAATACCAATCTTGTGAATAATATAAGTTGTAGATTGACTTAGTTTCATTAATACATTTTGCATGTCCAAAATATTAATATTAAGTTCAACCTAATTAACTGAAATGTGTGATATGAACAACTCAATCAAAGAGGCTACATTTATTAAATGTGGTATATGAGGAAAACGTTAACAAAAGGATGCGAAAACCCAATTTTTATTCTGAATTAAAAATCATTAGTTACAGTAACACCATTTTTCCATTAAACTATAGTATATCAAATATTATACTTCCCCTTAATTTTGCCAAGATATTTTACATATTGACCAACATATATATATATGTACGTTACAAATTTAACTGGAAGTTTGAAAAACTTTTATAATTCTTATGAATTTTATTATATTACTTTGCCAAATATCTCCCTTCCGCCCTTTTGTCTTTTGAATTTCGCGGCTATGTATACAGCGCTACAGAGCTCGTATGTGGTAATGCTAAGCATATTTGAAAGGTCTTGACATAACCTACAAAACGACGCTATGGATGATTAGTTTGGATATTGCGTTCAACTGTTATAGGCGTGTAAACATGGAGCTCCCTAACGCTGAAATTCGCGCTATTTTAAAGTTTTGCTTCGTTAAAGGCAAATTTGCTAGAGAAACGTTCCGTGAGATTAATAGTGTTTTGGGGGATGGTACTCTATCACTTCGAACTGCGGAGGAATGGTTTCGACGATTCAGAGTGGGTGAAAACGACACCATGGATAAGCCAGCCGGCGGAAGACCTGTGACGACGAATACCGATCAAATCATGGAAAACATCGAGTTAGACCGGCATGTGGCATCTTGTGACATCGCCCAGAAGATGGGAGTTAGTCACCAAACTATTTTAAACCATCTGCAGAAGGCTGGATACACAAAAAAGCTTGATGTTTGGATCCCGCATGATTTGACGCAAAAAAACCTTCTCGACCGAATCAACGCCTGCGATATGCTGCTGAAACGGAACGAACTCGACCCATTTTTGAAGCGGATGGTGACTGGCGACGAATAATTTATTATATACGACAATATCAAGCGAAAAGGGTCGTGGTCGAAGGCCGGTGAATCCAAACAGTGACTAGGCTGGGATTGAAGGCCAGGAAGGTTTTGCTCTGTGTTTGATGGGATTGGAAAGGAATCATCCACTATGAGCTGCTCCCATATGGCCAGACGATTAAGTCTACCATCTACTGCGAACAACTGGACCGCTTGAAGCAGGCGATCGACCAGAAGCATCCAGAATTGGCCAACAAGAAGGGTGTAGTGTTCCACCAGGATAACGCCAAACCACACACTTCCTTGATGACTCGTCAGAACCTACGGGAGCTCGGATGGGAGGTTTTATCGCATCCACCATATAGCCCGGACATAGCGCCAAGTGATTACCACCTGTTCCTGTCCATGGCGAACGCCCTTGTTGGTGTAAAGTTGAACTCAAAAGAGACTTGTGAAAAGTGGCTGTCCGAGTTCTTCGCAAATAAGGAGGGTGGCTTCTACGAGGGGGGTATTATGAAGTTGCCGTCTAGATGGAAACAGATTATCGAACGAAACGGCGCATATTTGAACTAAATCCGATCACTGTAACACTTTTTATAAAGCATTGAATAAAGAGCAAAAAAGCGGATTTGACAACCTAATATAAGGTTTGTAGGGGCTAAGAAACATTTTCACCGATTTTTTCCAGTTTTGGTGTGACATATCATTAGCCGAAATAAAGGCTCTTTGAGTTTCGTTACGAAATCTTACAAGTTCACCAATATACAAATAAGGCTTAAAGTTAACCGGAAGTTCGAAAATATACATAAAATAAAATATTAGGTGTATAGGAGCTAAGAGAAGTGTTGACTTGATTTTACTCATTTTTGGCAGATGCAGATCTTCTCACATATCTCAGCACTGTGACATATGGTACCGCTTCAGTTCCATATCTAACAGTGCGAAGCCTTCACTATTTAACAGATAAGCATATGGTAGAGTTTCCAATGGGCGCTGCGGCTGTAAAGCCTTCTTTTTATACTCTCGCAACAAAGTTATAGTTTTGTTCACATAACGGTTGTTTGTAAGTCCTAAAACTAAAAGAGTCAGATATAGGGTTATATATACCAAAGTGATTTTTGACGAGAGAGTTGAAACTTTTTTTTAAAAAAACGCATAAAATTTGCAAAATCTCCTCGGTTCTTTATTTGAAACGTTAGATTGGTTCATGACATTTACTTTTTGAAGATAATTTCATTTAAATGTTGACCGCGGCTGCGTCTTAGGTGGAAACCGAAAACCTATAAAGTGTCCATTCCAAAGTCCAAATAAAGATATTAAAGCAAATTTGGCACAAAGGATCGCATTAGGGAATTATTTGGAAATGTTGTTTCCAAAAGCTGGAATAGTGGCCCCGCTACTAAGTTTTTTGTACATTTCTCGGAAACTACTATAGCTATGTCAACCAAAGTCTACAGAGTCGTTTCCTTCAGGCATTTCCATGTACAGTTCAAAAATGGAAGAAATCGGATAATAACCTTGCCCACCTCCCATACAAAGGTTATGTTGAAAATCACTAAAAGTGCGTTAACCGACTAACAAAAAACGTCAGAAACACTAAATTTTACAGAAGAAATGGCAGAAGGAAGCTGCACCCAGGCTTTTTTTTTAAATTGAAAATGGGCGTGGCGTCGCCCACTTATGGACCAAAAACCATATCTCAGGAACTACTCGACCGATTTCAATGAAATTCGGTATGTTATATTTTCTTAACACCCTGATGATATGTACAAAATATGGGTGAAATCGGTTCACAACCACGCCTTCTTCCAATATAACGCTATTTTGCATTCCATCTGATGCCTTCTCTGTATAATATATACATACATACATTAGGAACCAATGATGATAGCGGAATAAAACTTTACACAAATACGGTACTTGAAAAATATGTAAATGACTGATAATGAAATCTCGATTATCACTTTATCGTGCGAGAGTATAAAATGTTCGGTGATACCCGAACTTAGCCCTTCCTTACTTGTTATATTGATGATTTTCTTTGTGGTGTGGATGACACAAATTCCTTACACACATTAAAGGCAAAAGTTATTGAGATACATCGACGCGATCAGTTTCTTCTATTCAAGTGGTATTAAAATCACGCAGATTTCAAGGAAAGCCAAGCTATGAAAGAGCTAAGCATTGCCGATGATTTTACATCAAGTGCACTTGGAGTGACTTGAAATCAATGCAGTGACACTTTGTTGTTCTCATTGACACCAAAGTAAGTTCACAAGTTTATTAAAAAGCGCACAGTATTGTTTATCGGTGCACCCCTTTTCAATCCAGTTGGAGTGCTCTCCTCACTCGTGATAACCTCCAAAATAATTATGTAAGAATTGTGGCTGCTAAAATAAGAATGGGACGAGTGAGTCGGTGCTACAACACATACATCAAGCCTGGAATTGTTGCTTAGTATCTCTTAACTTGCTTCCATCACTCAATCTGCCTCGACATTGTCTACTACGAAATGATCGCGACATACAGTTAAATGGATTTTACGACACATCAATTCGTGTATACGGATCGGCGATTTACACACGTACAGAAGACTACGACACACAGAACTTTCCGGTGCCCACCTTCTCGATTGCCTGTATGCCAAGAAAAAATACATATTCACCTCTGTTCCCATAACAACTTTCCATTTTATGCAGTGAGTAAAACAGCACTCTGTTCCCCTGTCAACGTTCGTGGGCAACAGGGTATCTTACATACTATACATGTACTGACTGACATGTGGATAATGGAGGTATGTGTTTTCCAAGGAGAATCCAGCCAACTTAGTATCTCGTAGCTGTCCTGCTGCTGAGCTCAAACCTAAGATATGGTTGAGCTTGATAGGGATATTGTGAATGGAGAGAAACGTAAGAAGACATTTGATGTAGAAGGCAATTTAGGAGGCAAATTACTTGAACGATGTCATTGATGGCATAAGCTCCTATTTTCATTGTCTGCGCCTCATTGTCTGGCTCTTTTGGTTGCAGTGATAAATGCAGCCGAAAGCCACGTCGCTATCTCCTGACCAATTACGACGCGCATCATATTCGAAATTCAACTGTTTCGAAAAAGCCAGATTCTAAAAAGTAACTTGAAGTTTATCGCTCCGATCTTGGATAAAGTAACCGGTTTTGAACTCGTGAAGGTTTTTGGGTGTCTGAATTATGGAGATTTACCATACTCCAAAAGAATCCTATCTACTACCCAGCGATTCACTGGGGTCAATTTGGTGCTAGAAAAAAAAATAGTTCATAACATTTGATCTTTTATTTATTTACTGAATGCAAAGAAAAATAATTTAGATGAAATTTAAAATATTGTTGAATTTTTACTTCTGCTCATTATATAAGCACTTCCCTACCTTCTGTAAAGATAAAATTACGTAATATTGGTGTGGAATTTATTCAGTCAGTTATCTCTTATAGCATATAAAGAAGTAGTTAAAATTAACCATTATATAAGTTTGATTGATTTAAGCACTTCAGCGGTTATTAAATACACATATGTATATAGATTTAGGGGCGGAACCACTCCAATGTTTCTTGCTTCTGCGATCCTCTGTACCAAATTATTGTTTTCTTTCTCTAATTTATTTTTATGATAGAACTCGAAGTTACCAAGCTTTGTGGCAACATACATACAAGTTTATTGACTCCCACCTTTGATTAAAAAATTCCGAGGAGTTTCTTAATTTACTCCAACTATAAGGAATGGTGCCTAGTAAATTATTTTTGAAAGTGGGATCAGCAAATATGATACTCTGAAACTTAAGAGCATCAAAATTGTACAACGGAACTCGAGTATTAGTCAAAAAATTCTTCAATTACTTAAATGAGTTCTTTTATTACACGGATTAATTACATTCCGCGAACTGTGGCTGCCACAGACTGATTCCTGCTCGTAGTGGCATGCGAACTGCCTAATTAAAGAGCTGCATATTGCTCTCCATACCGTCGGTCACACTGGCCGCATCTCTGCGGAGTCTTTAAAGGTATACTACCGGTGTAACACCTGCAGGTAGCTTAGTCAAATGGATATTGCTTTGCGCATACCAAAGAGACATAAGAGTGTGAGTGAACGGGTCTCTACCGCATATTCAGCAGGCTGTTTCACTGCATCCCTTGACGCGACGGCGGACAACCAACTGCTACAAGCAGCCGCAGCAGAAAACCACAACATAGAACTCGTGCGGTACGATAACGCCAATCACGGCCTCTCCTGAATCCGAGCACCGTTGTAGCAACAGCTACACTAAAACATTTGTCCAGAAGGCGGGAGTAGCTAATTGATTATAAGCTTCTCCCTGAAATAACCACATCGATAACAGGTCAACACACTCTTCACAAGGCACAAGAGAGACGCAACCCAATACATCACATCAAGGAACAATACACACACAAATTTCACAAATCAATATTTCTTATAAAACTACACCACATACGAGAAAGCCAATAAATGCACAATGACACCACACTGATTTTCACCTCTTTAACTAGCAAAAGGACTTGGCAACTTGATCGGAGACCATTTTTTCTGATACAACGATGTAGCGCAGCACAAAGACTGTTTTAAGTTGTAACGTTTTACACTACTTATACTAAAGTACTGCATATTCAACCTCATTCCAGTTACTTATACGCCATGGACATCGACAGAATCAATGGCATCTCAAGCCGCCAATAAAGTTTGTGCAGTTTATGGACCCGATACAGTTTCCATTTCCACCGCACAACGATGGTTTCAACGTTTTCGTTCTGGTGTAGAGGTGGTCGAAGATGCGCCACGCTCCGGAAGGCCTGTCGTCGAAAATAGCGATAAAATCGCTGAATTGGTCGAAAGAGACCGGCATAGTAGCAGCCGTAGCATCGGTCAAGAGCTGGGCATGAGTCATCAAAAACTCATTTCTATTTCAATAAAAAAAAAATTCAATAAAAATACCGCAAGAATTTTTTGACAGCCCATTATAGAATAAGTATTCTATTACGGCAACAAAGGGGTTTCGACTTTTATGTTTCCATGTGATCCATAATGTGTTGCATTTCTCTGTTCCACGATTTATTAGGAAAATGGCAATAATTTTTACAACTTGACACAGACCTTGTTTGAGTTTATCCCCAATTTCTTACTAAACTCCATATGCCGAGTGTACAGATTTCCTTTTGCGCTTTCATTTACTCTTACTCTTACTTTGCAAAATTATTCTTCTTAGCCAAACAGTTAAATAATATATTTTTCTTAATAGATCTAGTGAAAGGAAATCTATGTCAAATCCCCCTAAAAACATAGCACAACCTTCCTGACCGCCAATCTTGGCTTGGTCACCGTCAGTGCCAGCTCAGCGCGACTCGGCCACGACTGTTTTAGCTTGACGTTGTCATAAGGGAGTGACCCACTTATCATTCGTATATCCTGTAACTATTCACAACAGGAATGGAAATATTTTGTTATGAATCGCAGATCGAAATTAGGCGTTAATTCATGTGTCACCTAATCGTCGAAATTGTTTTTGGATCAATCCTTATTTAAATAGCTTCTGTACGAAAACGTCAAAACTAAAAATGTTATTAAAACTTTTCAGATTTTCAGTCGCCTGGTTTGCAGTTTCCTCTATGTATATCGAAGAAATGTATTAAATATGGTATTTCGCTTTAGTAGTATGTTCAAAAAAAGCTGAGTCAACAACTGACAAACCTGTCAGAAATGTCTTTTGTATGAAAGCTTATCACTCTAACGTAACCCGATCACACGTATGCATCGCAAGATTTCCTATTGCTTTTGTTTCTTGCGGTGTTTTAGACCTCATGTCTTCTCCATGCATTACACCTAATACTGAGCCGTCTGTAACACTGCCAGACATATGTGTATACATACTCTTTGCCTATGCGTAATACTTTTTTGGCTGTAATCAGCAAATATCTATTATATCCATAAATATAAGTGGGTGCGTGACGCAAAAAGTGGAGCAGTAGACTTTGTTGGCTTAGCGTAAACGCATACCTACCTACCATGTAGAAGTAAATTGATAGGAACGCAAGCAATCTTAGAAATCTTAGAAAGAGCAAACGGATGACAAGGACTTCCGGGCTTAACGTCAAGCCGATTGGCTAACATGAAGATGGCGGCTAAAGAAGTGAATAGCCCCCTGCGGCAGATTAAGTTAAGGCGCCAAAGACTAGAGTGTAATTATCTATTTGTGTCACGTGCACTTTACAAGAGTTGAGAAAACAAGCCTCCTCGTTGAAGATGGTGCGAAAATAAAATTGACTTGCAGCAAGGCACACAGTACTAAGTGTAGGTCTAAGAAAGGTATGTACGTACATATACATATGTATGTATATACATTTCTCGCATTATTTTAGTTTGAGCCATTTGTATGAGCCAACTTAAAATGAGTCAGATTTTGTGTCATACTAATAGATTCTATGAATAAAAAAGGTAAATCAATTTATTTAAAAAAATCGTAAGGTTTGAACCTTTATTAAGGGTAACACCACGATTATTGTGAACAATCAAGTTGGGTTAGATAGCTAATCCCTTATCATCACACTTAGACTGTTGTGTATGTATGTTGTGAAGACAACATTAAATTGCCCTGCGATAGAAGAATTCAACGGAGCCCCTGTTCCCATTCTCCAAATATTGAGACTGAAGTTTCTGTCATAGCGAGCTCATCAGCTTTACAATTTCCTGCAATGCCGCAGTCGCCAGGCACTAAAACTGGTGTAATCATAAAATAATTTTCCATCCTTTCATTAGTCCTGAGCGCATAGTCCGCGAAGTCAAGGCCAATATCGCTGGCTTACTATTGGAGTGAAAAGACACCACTCTGAAGAAGGATTCGCTTCACAATTCTCACAACTTCCGGTTCTACGTTATCGGAATTTACCCGGATGTTATCCAGCCAAGGGCAGTTATTTCGTAGATCTAACCCCGTTTAGATCGGTAAGTCCTTGCAGCGACGTTGCTCCGTATCCTTTTGACTCGTACTGGCATTGAGTCTAGCCCAAGTGGACCACGAGTTACGTGGCACCATACTGCCAACGTCGCTCCCTCACTCCCAAGATAACCCACGGACACCTGCGACAAACTCGGATTTTACAATTCAACTGTAACGGACTCCAGTTGGATTCACGCGTATCGATAGTTGCGGTCCAAGAAGCCAAGTTAAATAGCCGCTCAGATCTTCTGAGTTGTGAAGATTTCATCGTCTTACGCAAAGATCGAGAGCACTATATGGTCACCTGGATGCAGTGAAACGCAGACGAGGAAACTACAAAAATGTCAAAACACTTCACTCCGAACTACGACAGGATGCCTCCTGATGTCTCCCATCGAATACCTTCATATTGAGGCCCGTATGCTCCCAGTTAAGGAGCATAATGAACGCCCCTCCAAGCGGTTGCAATTGGGGTGCTTTCGCAGAAATTATCCCTGCTTTGAGCGGGACCATCTCCTTCCTCAACTACAGTGACACCTTCACCGATTCTCTCCCAGTGAATGGCGCACTTGGAGGCAAACCACCACATATTGCAGACGAAAAGCTCTAGTTGCCGCGAGAAACAAGAGTGACCCTTACGCAGCTTCGTTCTGGATACTGTAGCAGGTTAAACTCTTACTTATCCAGAATAGACCCAGACATATCAAGCATATGTCCCCCGCATGACACTAGCTAACTCTTTGCATGCTCTGCTTACCCTATATTTCTGACACCCTTTTCGCTTTCCCTTTTCCGACCCCATGAAACAGCCTACCGTTGGATACCGTCGATGACAACTTATCTAATGATTCCCGACATTGTACTTCTCCATTAACCCTCCATGTAAGCTTTGTTCGATCCCTCAAAAAGCCCGTCTCCATCAGCGAGTCCATCTTTCCTATATCTCCTTCGATGGTATCGAAAAGACAGGGCTAGACTATTCGACCTGGTAATCTAATTATTTTGTTAAGAAATCAAAGTGTACTTTGGATTGCAGTGCGAATACTCAAATCATCCCAATTAGCCATTACATTAGATAAGCAATATTTATTAGTGGTAACACTCTTCTTAATCGAGGACGATAGCAATATATTTCTCAAATTCTAAACTCCGACAAAAAAGATATTCTCAACTTCGGTAAGAGAGGCTTAGAGAGTCACAATGTACTTACTGTGATGTTTATTATAAAATAAGGTTAGATTATAATATCCCAGTCAGTCATAAAGTTAACTGAAAGAAGCTGAATAATATTTCTCGGCTTCGACTAATTTGGTCAATAAATTTGATATTTTTGGCTCTATCACTAATGTTTACGTTTTTGTAAAAAATAAAATTATTTGGAAGCATCCTTTAGTCGTGTGTGTTAAAATTTAATGTTAACTTGAAATTATGTGAACTTAATTAAATGGAAAGTGAAATTTTAAAGCGATTTAAATTGACATTGAGACTTCAGCATGGTAAATAAATGATTACATCATCTATTACATGCGGTTGCAAATATTTTATTAATCTCTGACCAATGAGAGTACAAACTCTGTTGCTGAATCATATGTCGCTTATTTAAAATGCGATTTAAAATTAAGCCATAATTATTTGTGGTCAGCATTTGTGCAGCGCGGCACTGAGGTAAGGTAAACATGAGTTGAACAGATTTGATCAATTACTGCAATTAACCTCGGTTTTTTCACCAAATTATTCGCAATATTTCCGCATGATGCTGACAATGTTCCGTGTACATTTTTAATTACGAGTTGTTAATTTAATGGAAGTTATATGTGGACGTTCGGGTAATTATTCATGACGAATCAATTAAGTCATTTTGTTAGCAATGCCAATGAGTAATAATTAGTAATTGCACATATATCATTAGGTTTACCCGTATTTATTTTTTAATTATGAACCAGTAATGAGTACTTCATAAAATATCAAATTATGAACTATTGAAAACTGAAGTATTAAGTGCCTTTTAGTTTCGTTTTTCTGGAAAGTTGCAGTCGATATTTATAAACTCAGTTTTTGATGAGACTACGAGAGTTCCATTTAACTAACTGTTGTTTTTGTGAATCATGAAATATTAAATGCTTAAAAATGCCTTCATTAAGAGCTATATAATCGATTTATCCAACCGTAAATCTAGTGTTGGCGTATCGGTAGTTGTATCACCTAAAATAATGGAGATAGTTATTGAGTTAACTTTATAAAACATCAGGTTGACGAGACGAGTTGAAATTTGGGTGATAGACTGTTCGTACACCACTGTGCATATTGCTGACAATCTGAGAGCTGTAGTATTGAATTTTGGGGCGAATATTTCCGTGATGAGAGCGTGCCAAAAATGGGTGGACTCGAGTCAATACTTCCGTTAGCACCATTGGTCAGTAGGTAAGAAAACTTAAATATTCAAAAGAAACTAATAACAATGTATTCCTCCTATGTAAAATGGAAGAAATCAGGGCAATACTTAACCTAGTTTAATATAAAATTTTGCCACCACCTGTAGATATTTCCACTGCTTTGATTCTTTCAAGTTGTCAGAGCTGGAAATGTTGGGTTACACCCGAACTTAGCACTTGACTAGAGACCCAGTAAATAGTAGAAGTTTTATAAAAGTAAAAATAAAAGTTTTAAAATAAAATTTCGCGTGAAAATATATTCGTCGAAATATTTTTTTCTAGGCTATTATGACTGTCAGTGACATCTGTACCAAATATCCCATTAAAATAATCATTAGTGTTAAGTATACGCTTGTCTTTCTGAAGTACATAAAATGCATTCGACGATTTTTACTATAAATCAAATTATTCAACAAAGAAGTTCCATTAAATTTTGTGTACAGAATCAAATTTCTGGTGACGAAACGTTGAGAATGTTAGAAAAGGTCTCCGGTGATAATTGATTGTCGCGAGTTAGTGTTTATGTTTGGTACAAATTATTCAATGCGAATCGAAAATGCGTTGAGGGCGAAACATGTCCATGCCAGTCATCAACATCAGCTGATGATCAACACGTCAATAAAATAAAGGAATTGGTACTTGAGAATCGGCGATTAATCAGTCAGAGAGTATCGTTGGAATATCGGAAGGATCAGTGAAAACTATTTTGAAAGATCATTTGGGCCTAAGAAAAGTGAAAGCACGATTGCTACCAAATTCAGTAAATTTTTTCGAAAACAGCGTCGCATAAATGTGAATGAAACAAAGCTTTGTGACTACCAGAATGTTACGAAACGTATTATTACTGACGATGAGTCGTACACCTTTGCTGGCGACCCGGAAAGAGACTATCAATCAAAGATATATATATGAGCCGAAGCCGAAAAAACCACAAAAAAGCAAATTTAAAATCAATATAATGTCGCCAATTTTCTTTGATTATCGAGGTGTGGTGCACTCCGAATTCCTTCCGACCGGCCAAGCTGTCAATGAGGAATTCTATTTGAGTGTTATGCGTCGTTTGCGCTATTCGTAAAAAGAGGCCGGAATTATGGGCCGACAACTCTTGGTTTTGCACCATGATAATGCACCATCGCATTGATTCTTCGTGAGTTTTTCGCCAAATTTTCAACCAATATCTGGCCGCAACCGCTGTATTCACCTGATTTAGCTACGTGTGACTTCTGGCTATTCAGCAAAATCAAATTATCGCTTCGAGGAAACCGTTTTGTGTCAATTGAAGGTATTAAACGTGAATCGCTACGCGTATTGAAGGCCATTCCAGAAACTGACATTAAGAACTGTTTCGAAGATTGGAAAAAACGTTGGCACAGGTATATTTAAGCCAAGGGGGATTACATTTAGGGAGATGACATACATAGATATCGAAGAACAAATTAATTATTTATTTTAAAGTAAAGAACAAAGTTTTACTATTTTTTGCTCATAGTAGTATTTAACCCTTTATAGCATCATGTGACAGATATGTTACAAACCCTTTTAGAGGGTACAAAACATAGGAAAATTAATTTTTCCCTTTTTAGTATGATGTAGCAGCACTGTCACACTCCGTATTTATCAATTTTAAAATTCTCTGGTTGTTTTTATGTATTGGCATCACTTATAAAACGGTACTTTCTTTTTCGCTGTAGTAAAGTTAGTGAATGCACGTGCTTGCGATTACCGAAAAGATAATATTCTTGAAGAGTTGATGAATTATGAAAGTAGCGAAGATGGGTTCAAAACTGACGATAATAGCGTTACAGATCCCGATTTTGATCCTGAGGACGATATAAGTTCAGACTTTGAACTCGATTGGGAGCAAAATGACGCTCTTTTGGAAAACGAAAAGAAAGATATTGACGTTCGCTTAGAGGAATCAACCATGCCTACAAATGCCAGTCAGAAAGGATCGTCACATCGTCCTAAACCAAAAATGAATGTAGTCTGGAAGAAAAAGAGTATTGAACTAAACGAACATCAAATACGTTTCACTGGAAAGGAAGAACTGCCTGCTGATATTTTGGATTTGGAAACACCCATACAGTTTTTCCTAAAAATATTTCCTCTTGAATTAATCAAAGATATTGCGCAACAAACTAACCTATACATAAGGGAAAAGGATCCCAACAATAGTTTCCATGTATCCGAAATCGACGTTCAACAATTTATTGGCATAACATACATGATGTTTTTGGTGCACCTCCCGAGAGTGACGAAACATTGGAATAACGAAATCGGTACACCTTTCATAAAGGAAACAATGGCAGCGAATAAGTTTGAAAAATTGAGACAATGTATTCACTTTAATGAAAATTCTAAGATGCTTTCTCGTGATCATTCGCAAGCTGATAGACTTTTTAAAATTCGACCAATATTGGCAAAACTAAACGAAACATGCAAAAAAATTCCGCTACAAATTCAGCTTTGTGTAGATGAGCAAATTTGCTCCACCAAAGCTCGACATAACCTAAAACGATATAACCCTAAAAAGCCGAAAAAATGGGGATTTAAAATATTTGTACTTTGCGACACTAACGGATTCGCGTATAGAATGGAATAGAGTGGAATCTGGAACTGAAAATATTTTGAAACCCGGAGAACCAGATTTAGGTGCTGCTTCAAATGTTGTCATGAGACTGGCCAGAAATATTCCAAAGAACCAAAACTATAAACTTTATTTCGACAGCCGAGTAGTTGAGTATAATCGGCACATGGGTGGGGTTGATCTCATTGACAGCATCATGGGCCGCTATAAGATATTGCTAAGAAGCAAGCGATGGCACGTTCGTCTATTTTATCACTTTTTAGACCTTGCAATGTCTAATGCTCGGCTCTTATACAAAAGAGCTCATAAAGAAAACAAATTAGAGGGCAATCAGTTGTCATCTGCTGATTTTCGTTTAGAAGTTGCCACGGTGTTGTGCAAATTGGGCCCAACCCAACATGTTCCTCCTATAGCAGTTAGGCAAGATCAAGTTGGACACTGGCCGGGATGGGCATAAAAACGAACTCGTTGCAAGCGTCTAGGATGTGTTGGAGTATCACAAACGGTATGTGAAATAAGTGGTGTGACTTTGTGCTACAACAAGCAAACCAACTGCTTCAAAGAATTTCACACTTCTTAAAAAACATGTAAATATTCACGAAATACAAATATTATTATTTAATGAGCTTAGAGACGTTGTTACATAACGTGACATATCTGTCACATACCCTTTTTTGTTGAAACGATACAGTTTTTCCGTTTTTACTTAGTTGAGTTATAGCCTTGACAGACGGCAGCGTTAATCCGGATTAACTGCGCACTTAATCAGATCCAAATTTGTAGGTGACAGACGGCAGCTTGCGAGTTTCACAAACGGTAAACAGTCAAATAAGAAAATGGTGAAGATAAACATTTTGTTAGCCGACCAACAAGCAAACCAATTACAAAAACATATAAACACATTATTTTTAAAACATGCATCATAACATAGAAATATTATTATTTAATGAGCTTAGATAAACAGTTCAGGGTTGCTTGTATAACGATGAAAATATTTTTAACAATGTTGCAACGAAAATACAAACTTTTTTGAGAGTTAGTTATTGAAACGATAGCTGTGGTAACTCCTGTTTTTCCGTTTTTAATCTTTTAACGTTGTCAGTTTATAAAGGGTTAAGGTTCAAAAACTAATAAAGCCTCCAAAGCCAAGTCTTTATTTATTTACATTTTACTATGTACATGCACCCATAAAATGTTGTAGTAACCATAATAAAAATAATAACTTCGGACGCAAAAAATGTTGCGAATAAGAGGGGAAAGAATAAAGCAAAAGAGACATACTATTACTCAAATACTGATGAAAAAGATTGATATGAAAATTAAGAATTCGCAAAAAAGAATTATTTCGCATAACACGACAATGCCACAAGCGGCCAGCAGCAGTATGGAACAATAGCAACAACCAAAACCAATAGCCATTGCAGTGGTCCACATCCGATTAGTTTGAGTGTTTGCTCGCCGCAGAGTCGGTGAGTTCAAATAGCAACGCTGCTATGCAAATTATATTATAACAAACAAACTAATGCCGGCTCGGTACAAACACACTCACCATATATGTATGTACATATGTATACAACGCATAGTAGCCACAACGGCTAACGTTCGATTTTGCATATCTCATTTTTACACATTTGAATTTTTTGCCACAAACCAAAATCAACAAAAATAAAAACTTAACAACACCAGTAGATGATGCAGCAACAATTTTGCTTCGCAACTATTGCCCACAGGTCGAAAGCAATAACAACGATGCTTGAAAGCGTATCGAGTCGAATTTGAATCACATCGTATCGGATTCCATCGCTCAGGCTCCTGCATACAAAGCACTCTGTATGGCTCAGAAACATTCTATTCATACACGTACAAACACACGGCTTTGCCATTGCCGTTACTCCAGCAAGCTTATGAAATTCCGAAGATAAAATCCTAATAACATTTACCCCGCCGTCGATCGCCTTCACTTGCTGCACGTTCACATTTTTCGGTGAAACTTTTTGTCGCTGGCTTCATTCCGATTCATTTATGCATATAGAAGCACATACACACACACACACTCATACATACATGCATGCTTATTTCCTATACATATTCAATGTCCTCCTCAGGCCAATATGCGGGCTTGACCACGCATGCCGTCACGTACATATGTATATATGTATAAAGCGAGTGCACAACACTGACGGCAGCCGCCAATACAGAGAAGGCAGTCGAAATTGAAATTTTTTGCTGACCGCCGACATGCCACGGTCATCGAGTTAACTCCGACGGTCATTGCCGCTATGGAGACCAATGTACGCTTCCGCCTCCTATACGTCATCTCCCCGATATTTGTGGCCACTACCGTTTCTGCGCACTTCCGCACTTCCGTCGTCGCACATTCATTCATATTTTTCTTCATGTTTATGAATTCCGTTTTGTTATGTTTTGTAGCATTTGATTTCCGTCGACGTTTGCTGGCGTGCTGGTGCGCTGGCGGTGGGGGCAGCTTGTGGATTGGAATATTTTAGAGGCGTTGAGCCGGAAATTGGCCTGGTGTGATATGCCATAGTTTTTGATATTTTGCTTTATTCAAAATCTTTATTTAACCTTATGTAAATGCGGTTGCCCATAGCTCGGTATTTGCAGAGAGATATGGATGTATGTATCTGTGTTTCTAGTCGCGTGGCTGTATTTTGGTTTCATTACTTTGGCTTGCGGTCCGGCACATAGTAGTTCTTACTTAAATTATTCGCTTTGCAAGCTTTGGCTTGTCACTGATCATAGCGATTTGGAAAGAATGCTCATAAACTCAGGCTGCTTGAAAAATAATTCAAGCATCACCCGTTTCTCTTCAAGCAATTTGTACTCATTTTTTGAATCTTTTAAGTGCATTTATCGCAAATTTGAGTTTCATCTTTTATACATATAATCAAATTCAAAGATTTAAAATTTTTAATCTGATTTCGTTTGATGAAGTACAGATCACCGTACGAAAGCAAAGTTATACAATTTGGCGAATACCAGGTATACTAACACATGATAGCGAATCCTAGTGATCTTCGTTTCCTTGTCATTTAGTATCAACACATCACATGATTAGTAAGTTATCTTTGTATCCTGCCCAACAATTAGAAGCTTCAAGAGCTCCCTTGAGTGGTTGTCAAATGATTGGCTCCAGTTAGCACCAAAATCAACAAAGCCTCTGGCTCCTAGATATTTGGCTATTATTCTAACTATACATTCAAGTGAAGTATGATACAATTATTAGGGCCAGCCGGCTCATGATTTTCAGGTCATTGGAGCCAAACTCGGCGTCACAACGGGCATGGTATCATATTCGACCTTCTTAATAAACTCAAGCTAATGCGACAATAATATTCCATACGCTTAAGGTACTTTCAAATTATCAATGGTTCTGTGCTCGATAGTTCTAAAGGTGAAATCTACATATTCTCCGACAGATTAAAAGTCTTGTCCTGTAGTAATCCCTACGCAGCAGGTAGTTTCAAACTAAATGACTACAACTCAATCTTAACCACCGAATTAGTTGGCATAACAAAAGGTGACAAGTGGGCGAATGCTCTAACCAGCAAGTCAAAAACCTTCTAGTGGACCCGCCGGGGGCAGCTGGGAACACAATTCTCGAAGCTGCCCCAGACCATTCAGCTCTTTCAAGCGTTGTTTGAAACAATCGAAACCGTTCTAGTTCTGGTCTAAAGAGAACATAATAATATTGTTTCATCAACTCTTAATATCCAACCTTATTAAACTTGGAAAAGTAAATTCAACGCAGATATGCGCGGAGCATGATGATACGCAAGAACCTTATCTTTTCGAATGGCAAGCCTTTATACGCCACCAATCCGCGGACCTTTGTTGAGCTCAGCGGGGAGATTCATGTAGAAATCATCACTACTACAGATAGTCGGCGAAAAGTTAACGAAAAACGCAGCAAAAACATGCCACTTCTTTTAGCTAATAAAGGCGATGACAAGGTCCTGAGCATCTCAAGGAACCAGATAGAAGTTGCTCAGTTCACTCTTTCGCTGATTTCGAAAGAATATTTAAAGGACCAGTTCCTTATTTTTAAATTATTGAAATAATCATACTCATACACCGGATTAATAGTTTCATTACAGTAGATCTGATAACCCAGATAATCAGAAATTACATGGATTGATTAATGATTTCTGAAATTTATGTTGTCACTTTTGTGTCACTCTTATGATAGATAATCAGGGTCCAACTTTATTTAAAATAATATGTGCTAGAAGCTGTATGTATAATCTTGCCTGGATTTCTAATGAGTTCCTTTGTATTGCAGCTTGAATCACGCTCACACGTGCTCATAAATACAAATGTACGCATCGACAATTAGGTTGCTAAATGATCCCTTAAGACAATCCACAGGTTTCCCATAGGCGCGCAGGTAAATTACACGCGCAATCACTTAATTCCTTCCGTGTGCGCAGTCGAGGTGCTTTAACTCACAGGTAAGTAAATTACCTAATTGCATTTTGGGAATGGATTTGATGAATATAAATGGCTCTATATGAGCACGGCTATCTAGTCTATCGAGATAGTTACACACATGGAATTGAGTTGGATACACACGAGCATAAATGAAACAGGCGTAGATAGACACGTGAAGAAGCATATGCAGGGACTGGTAGATTTAAATAGCTCAGCAAACCTATTCATTAGACTGACGTCTACATATGAAGATGGAGTAGGCTATGTAAAATTTGGCGGAGGCCAAATTATTGTTGTTATTTTCACGTCACATGAGATTACTTTAAAGTGTAAGCCTATTGAAGTTGAAGTCGAGGCTCATTAACTCTGCGTGTGTCTTCATTATTGTTGAAGTTGAGTTGCTAACGATTTAAGGAAGTGAGTTCAGCGAATATACTGCTTTTACATAGATATGTACACATACGTGCCATATGATATTTATGTACAAATTAGCTGAAATCACCTATGATTACGCATAGCGGGTAAAGTCTTAGCATCATTCAAAATTTGCTTATCTTAAAGATTTTAATTAATTTTGATTTTATGCAATTGCGGTTATGGAACTGAAATTAAAGCGTATCTTGCCTGAAAGGGAAATGTAATAACTCATGACATTAACAAAAATAGTAGTAACTTTCTAAGCAATCAAATTCGGTCGATTCTGGAAATGTTAGAAGTATATATGAACAATATTATAGTTGCTAGGCAGCTGTAGTCATGCAGTATTTCTAAGTACCATTCGTTTTTAAGTTATAGTTTTAAAGACAGGAGATTATTTGTATTTTTCTCTTCTTTTATTAATCTACAACTTTGCTTCCGCCGTTTTTTTTTTTGTAAATTTAAGGCTTTATTGTATAAAAACGGTTACAAAAATGTTATTCAAAATATTGGCCGTCACTAGCTACTACTTTTGACCATCTTTCTGGCAGCATGCGTATTACGTGACGAAAGAACTCCTCATCTTTCCAGTCGATCTAAGTATCAATCCAATTTTTGACTTCTTCATTAGAACTGAATTTTTGACTTCTTCATAAGAACTGAAGTGCTCGTTAGCTAGACCGTGTGCCATCGATCGGAACAAGTGGCAGTCAGATGGAGCAACGTCTGGAGAATACGGCGGGTGGGGTAAGATCTCCCATTTCAGCATCTCCAAATATTTTTTGACCACCTTTGCGACGTGAGGCCGAGCATTGTCATGCTGGAGAATGACTTTATCGTGTCTTTCCTCGTACTGTGGCCGTTTTTCTTTTAGTGCTCGGCTCAAACGCATCAATTGCGTTCGGTATCGATCTCCTGTGATGGATTCACTTGGCTTTAGCAGCTCATAATATATCACCAAATGCAGAGCATGACCTTGGCGCCGTGAATGTTCGGTTTTGCCGTCGACGTGGAGGCATGTCCAGGCTTTCCCCATGACTTTCTTCGCTAAGGATTATCGGAGAGGACCCATTTTTCAGCGCCAGTTACAATGCGATGTAAAAATCCCTTTCGGTTGTGCCTTGAAGCAGCTGTTCACATGCAAAGAAGTCGTAAGGAACCCACTTTCCTTGTTTCTGAATCATCCCCATGGCTTTGAGGCGTTTTGATATGGCTTGCTGTGTCACTTTCAACGATTCGGCCAATTCCTCTTGGGTTTGAAACGCATCTTGGTCGAATAATGCTTCCAATTCAGCATCTTCGAAAATCTTCTCCCTTCCACCACCATGCCGGTCTTCGACTTCATAATCACCATTCTTAAAACGTTGAAACCATGTTCTTTCACTTAGGACAGCCTCACCGCACGTATCCGAAAGCATTCGATGAGCTTCAGCCGCACTTTTCTTGGAATTAAAAAAGGAAAGCAAAATTTCCCGAAAATGTCGAGAATTCGGCTCAAAAAGTGACATTTTCAGTTGACAATAAGTTTGGGATGCAAACAGATCTCTACAAATATTTTGTTGGGTTAATGTTGACACAAATGTCCAAGATCGATATAAAATGATTTAATCGACCAGTCTTTGACCCTAGAGACATCTATTGGAAAACGCCGGAAGCAAAGTTGTAGACCTACATAATTGACCAAATTTTTTCCTGAAAAATCGTTACTCTTTAAATACAATAGACTAAAGACATATTTTAATATGTTCTTTCTGTGCTCTCATGTAACTCCTAACTCCAGGTAAGCGTTTGTTCTTGGTATTTGCTGTTAATGTTTAGTTAGAAAACAAGGAGTTGACGGTATGAAGATATCGATGATCGAAGACTGGCGCTGACAAAAGAGTACTACCTCTTTGCTCTGTCAGTTCAAAACCCGTTTTACTATTCCCTCCTACTACTTAAATGCTCTTCATAAACGATCTGCTTTTTCTTCTTAAGCAGTTTTAATTCTAATTTTAGGTTGTTTATTTTAAACAGCGTGCGTAGAAAGTTCTAGCAAAACCTTTTCCATTCGATGCAAACCGTTGCCCGCTTACGTTTTCAGATTCGGTTAAACATATTGTTCCTATGAAAAATGCATCTGCAACGGATATTATAGCTTCGGTGTAGAGGAAATTAAAGTTTTTCATTATTTTTTAATATTTCTGACATTTACTTGTCTGTAAGCGATGAAGAAAGTTATTGTTTTACTTTAATGAGGTATCCATACAACCTTTTGTATCGAATTCAATTCGTTAACTTTGTTCTTGCTTTTACATGTCAATTTTTTGACAAGCGAGCGGCGCTGGAAGACAGCGAGCAGAAAAATGGTGAGTCGATGACAGGTAGAACAATATAGGATATTGTAGATAACTAATCGTATTTCTCTTATAAGCGAGAACGATAGCAATTTCTTTTTGATAAAAAGATGGTATAATATTAAAGACAACAAAAAAGTTGAAAAATTTTATACTATGTATGTGTGTATTAGTGCTAGTAATTTTTAAGGTACAAAAGTTAAAATAAGTATTAGCTCTTAGCTTATCAGCTGATATGAGAGCTAATACTTATTTTAATTGAACAAAATTCCACCTGTCAATAGAGGCGACAATTTGTGTGTAAACCAACTACCAAGGCCTTCAGACAGCCATTGTGATCAAAGGACTCAGAGTGGAATAAGTCAGAAATATTACAAGATGTCAAGTATGAAAGCCATATTTGTGTCTGCGTACATAACCCATTACTGCCATATGCACATATGTATGCGTGATGGTATATTTTCAATCAAATTCAATTATATTTGGGGTAGTTAGGCTCACAATTTTATCGCTTTCTTATTGAATCTTCTCCTTAGTCGCGGTTTGACAGCGAAGCCAATTTTCCACACAAAGAAATTACAAATAAATGGAAAACAGATTTATAGCCCTGTTCTCCGCAGAAAATGCGCTCTGAAGGGCGCTTTCTAACCGCCTGTGACTATATCAATATGCGTATGTACGAGTGTATGTATGCGTTTAGTGAATAACGGCGCACTGGCTTATCTTCATACATGAGCACATACTTATATCTATATACTATGCCAATATTCTATATACCCTAGTGTAAATATACAAATTCATGGAAAGTGTTAAAAGCGTCGATGACAGCCGCAAAATTTGTGCATTTATCAAATTATAAAATTGTATGTGTGGGTGATTATGCCATGGCAGTTATACCCAGCAGGAAAACAACACCCCTTTTTTCTGAATAATAACTAAAGGTGAACGTGGGAAAAGGTGAATATTTTCATTCGCTTTTGTGGTGGCCAACTTTACCAAAAATTTTTGACAAGTAAAACGGTGTTAATGCGCAGACGAAACTATAAATTGAACAACTACTCCGCAAGAAAACTTTTGCTCCAACGAATTATATTTATTTTTATTGTAATTTATAATATGTCGAAAAATAAAAGAAAGGAGTGTTACTTGTAGATTCCGTGTCTTGATTGGTTTGTATTTGTCTCAACTGTTATAGGAAAGTAAGTTGAAATGGTTTTATTCTGCCGACCACAGTAAATTAATTTTTAATCGGTTAGAGGGTAAGAGATACAATCGTGCACACTACATATATATTATCTGCAGATATAGTATGAAGCAGCTACTCCACATTGGAGGCTTTTTATACCCTGAACAGGGTATATGAATTTTGCCACGAAGTCTGCACCAGGAAATCTGAAGCATCGGCGACTCCGCGAAGTATATACGCGAATATAAATGATCATCATGACGAGATGTGCTTTTTCACATTTGTCTGCCTGTATATACTGTAATTTTCTGAAATATTGATTTGAAGTTTCGCACACATCCATTTGTTCTTAAGAAGCTACTCATTTGTCGGAACCAACGATATCGGAGAGTTATAGCAAAAAGCTGTCATACAAACTGATCGGTCAAAATCAAATTCTTGTATAGAATATTTTTTAGTTGCCAAAGGTAGCTTCAGTGAAACATAAGTTAACGTTTTTTCTTGCTTTAGTAAAAAACATAATAATTTGAACAGGCAAACTTAGAAACTATCTACTTTACAACCATTTATAAAAAAAATTTTGTAAAACAATTTTTTCAAATTTATATTATTTCAGTGATCTTTGATATGTATCCTGTTTCCATCTGAATATAAATTTTCCATTTTCTGGCGATTTAGTTTTTACATATACTCTTGAAAATTGTTGCTACAGATTATAATATTGGGTAGTCGTCTTTCATATTTTGTCAATAGATGTCGTTGCAGTCGTATATCTCAAGTGCTACCAATCACATTGTGTCATACCCCTTAGTGTTGGAAAGGTGAAATTTTAAGCTTCATTTAACCAAAAAAAATTTAAATTCGGAGAAGTTGAAAAAAAATTACAGCTATTCAAAAAATATTGAAAATAATGAAGAAATTCGCTATATTTTGAAATTTTTGTATGAAAAGGGAAGAATGCCACGCAAGCCACTAATGAAATTTGTGAAGTTTACAGAGACGATTCTGTATCAGTTCGTGTAGCACAACAATAGTTCGCTCGCTTCCGTTCTACAAATTTCGAAATTTCGATTTATACTGATGGAATAATGTCTCTAACGGAAAAATTGCAAAAAGAAATCGACCAAAATTGTACATATTTGTTTATTTATTTAGGGAATACGATAAGATTCTTTCGGTTATATTTATATTTTAGGGTTATACATTTATAAATTATCAGGGTGACAACACGAGTGAAAATCAGGGTGATTGTCTGTTTATCCGTCCGTCCGTTCAAGCTGTAACTTGGTTTAAAAATGATATACTTTTTAATTAAACTTAGTATGCGCGTTCTTTGGTAACAAAATCTAAAACCAAGTTCGTAGATGGACGTAATCGGATCATTGCCGCGCCAACAAAATGCTATTAACCGAAAAGTACCATAAAAGCACTAAATTAAGATATTAAACACTAAATTGGGACAAGCGATGGCACCACTCACTTTTAAGTAAACCCACATATCTCAGGACCTGCTTGCCCGATTTCAACAAATTCGATATATAATATTCTTCTAACATTCTTATACAATGCGGGAATGGACGAAATCGGACTACAACCACGTCTACTTTGCATAGTGCATTTAAGATGTGGGATCATATGACTAAAAATTGCGTAAATCGTACATAAACTGTTCAAGCTCTTAGGTGCTTATAGGTGAATTTTTACCGAAAATATCGGTCAATATGTGAGTTGTCGTAATAAAATTGAGATAGCGTGTGCTTCTTATAACGGTGCGTATTTGTGCTTAGAATGAATAAAATCGGGTGAAAACTCGCCATAAACTCCATATAACTAACAAGCCTTATGAAAGTACTTCCCTAGCTTTAATCCTAGCAAGTTGCAAGAGTGTGAAATTTTCCGTTATAACCGAACTTAGCTCCTCCTTACTTCCTTTTATAAATAATTGTGCAGTTGTAATTAAAATACATTTCATCCACTTAAGGCCATCTTGGGAGTAATGTACGCTCTATCATTTTCATTGAGATATTTTCGTATTTTGTTAAAAACTACTAAAAGTTTGATAAATCTATAAATAACTGTGCCAGAGATATTAAACTTTTCCTCCAGGATCATAAAAGAAGGTTTTATATGAGCAAGGGTCAAAATTGGACCATAGGCGCGGCACCGCTAATATTTAGGTGAAATCATACATATGTATATACATATATCGGGATATATGGACAAATTTCGGAAAATATTTGGTGAAAACTTTGAAGAAAGAAAAGATAGAAAATATCTATCAATGTGTAAAATGTCTAAATAAAATTCGTGTAAAATTTTTGTTTAATAATAATATACCATTGTGTTGAAAATGAGGTGAATCGCGTTAATACTTCCCTTTAGCCTCTATATACCTTCTATGTATAAAGATTTTCCCTACTTACCAGGTCTTATACCATGCTCAGACCGAAAATTTAAAGGGATTAGATTACATTTAATTACATTCACTAATCAGCCCGTTCTCACTGCCGTTGGAAAAATGAAAAAAGAGCTGTTTTTGCCATTCAAGAATTCACATCGATTAATATTTATCAAAAGAAAAGATTGTCATATAGTATTTAAAAAAATCCCGTCTTCTTTTAAATATTTTCCATATAATGGAAATAATGGAGACATTTTTGCATTTGTTAAGTCGATTTTCAGGTGAAATTAGATTCATTGCTTTAAAAAAATTTGATTGCTTACGTTTTTCTGTCTTTGCAGAGTCGCACAGAGAGATTTGGCGTGGATCAGTTTCAAATCACTTCAAAGTGATTTTGAACTGTCATTTTTGTATATGTATATTGATAAATTTATAGGATTAGTAGGATAAACCACTCAACAGCCGAAATCGTGTGATTAACTGTGAGAGTGTATTTTTCTAATAACAGTGAATCTTTGTGCCTAAAAGGGTTAAAATGACATATCTTCACGATTCACTTCCGGGCTGAGTTTACTCCTTATAAGTATGTATATGTTAATATTTATGAAATTGCTTAAAAATAAACTCTCAAGTACATCTGAATAATGTAGAAAATGCATGCAATCGGAACTTTTATTTCCCGCCTCCAATATATCCAATATAATGATTTCTGACTCTCCACATGACTTTAAACCGTTTAGGTTAATCAAAAAGTATGATATGTTAGGGAAATCAAGTAGACACGGTTTCTTTAGTTTCGATGATTCGGTCTAAATTCTGATCCCACACAGACACAACAACAACTCAATATATTAATTTACTTTCTTCGGTTGAATTTGTATCACATAGCTCTCATTAGAGAATGATTTTAGCGTAATTTTCGCTGGCGGAAAGTAAAATTTCGCTACTTTTCTTAATGTAAAGTTTTGCCAGCACCTGAATTGAAATTAATTATGATACTTTAACTTTTTCTCGAAAACTGGTTATAGTTACAACTAAGGGTTCCCGCAGTCTGGACGCCGACCCAAGCAGAAATGGGAAAATGCGGTCGACTCGACTTATAGCCTTCACTCTCCGGACTCCTTAAGGCTAAGTGATAGAGACAGAATTTACTCAAATATACTCGATAAGTATATTATGTTTAGTGAAATATGGCGACAACCGCCGAGACAAAGGTTTATTTTTAAGCAAAAGGCTAATGGTATAGCTGTCTGTTGCAAGTTTTCAGGTTTCTTGATATTTACTTAACATAGAGTAATGAGAAGGTTTATAAGTATAGAATCCAAACACAAACACAAATACAGTACAATTAGTGAAAGTTTTAATGATATTCAAAGCTAAAAAATAGTTTGGTCGCGAACACAAATTTTCCAATATAATTATCAGCATATAAATAAATTACTTTTCTGTTGTTGAGTGTAATTAGCCTAACCCTCATTTCCATTTACCATACTGCAGTTATACCATAATTAAATATAATTGACTTAAGGCCGTTGATGTAACGTTCGAGGTACAATCAAGGTGTGCAGATACCCAGAAGAGGTTGTATAGTGTGTATGTAAAAATGATGATTGGTGGAAGCGAAATTGCTAAAATTGGAAAAGTTGTAACTTAAAGTTGTGAAAACCACAGTTCCTGTTGCCGTTGTATTTCTGCTTACTGTGCAAGGAACATAAAGGAAGTGGAACCACTCCAGACATACCGACCCATACAGAAGTTAGGTACGTATGCATGGGGAAAGTAACTTCAAACTGCAATCAACTAGAAGAAGTAGTGCACATTTAAATCTTTCAACTGGCATGAATGTTCATGAGCAGCTGCAAGGATTCACACATGGGAAGATCTATGCAGTGTTAATTCTCTGCAACTTTTACTAGCACAACTTTCAAGTGGTTACCTATTTCTAGTGATTGATTTATTCATCAGCTAACAGCGAAGTGTGCTCAGCAACTGAAGTGAAGCATATGATTCGGCACTAGCTACCCATGTGTGTGCCAGTGAGTATATTTCGCCATAAATAATGCGGAAGTGCTTGGAAAATATTATGAAATTATGCCACTTAGGGCGCTCAACAATTAATAATTGTTTATTTAAAGTGCATTAGACAGAAAACAAAGTTCCAAGCACTTACCTAAACACCTGACTATTAGAGAATTCATAACAGGCGCGCAACCGGGCCTCGGCGCCACTGCCGCTAAGGTGTCTAAGTGCTTGTGTGTGCCAACCACCGCGCGGTGTTTCATTTGCAGATGCAATCGGTGCTCATCGGTCGCGCCATTAGAAATTCTCAAAATTTCTAAGCATTTGTGGTGCAATTTCGGCCGAGTTCGCGCGCAAAGTTAGTGCATTGTTGTTGTTATTGTTTGTTGGCACTTTCACGTCTGGCAACAGGCTGCAGGCGGCAAATACATACAAGTCATAACCATCAACGCCCAGCGGCGGAAACAAAGGCGACACGAGCAATAGCGGCGGCTGCCGTGGAGCAAAACCATATAGTCACAGTTACAACAACAATAATAAAATTGATTTAACAACACTTGTAGCAACATGGTTAAATGTGATGTGCTGCATGCAACAGCTGCTATGTAGCAGCCAACCAAGCCATTGTTGTGGTGGGTATATGTATATGAAACGATTCTCGGCAAGCGACTGAAGTTGCTGCTCCGCTTGCGTACATACAAACATATGCGTTGCATATATGCATGTGCAAATAATGTGTGTGTGTGCATTTTGGTTGCAAAGTAGCGGTATGCGCGGGCACGAGCTTCGCTGTTGGCAGGCAACGCGTGAATTTGTTAGATACACAAACAATACGTTGCAGCCAAGACAAGTTAATATGCAAGCGCACACAAGCACGCACACCAGCACACATGAACGTTCGTTTGCTAAAACCTCACACGTTCACAAGGCACGCGGCAATTGTGGTGTTGGGAAATTTGCATAGTGTACACGGCGTATGAGCAACTTTTCAATTGCATTCCCTTGCCAACACACAAACACACACATAGGTACACTTGTGTACTTACAGTCATGTACTGTTTATAATACAAGCGCACATATTTCGCACTGTTATGTTATGGTACCTTAGATAACTGGCAGCTGGCAGCTGGCGCTGTGTACAAACCATATTAAAGTAATTACAATAACAACAATGGCGAGAAACTCTTCAAAGCGCTATTCAAAGCGAATTTCGATGAAAATTTAATGGGAAAAACTTTACGGTGAGAAAAAAGCGACATGCTGCATTATTTTATAATCAGAATTGGCCATAATCTCTGTCCTATTAAACACTATTGGACGTTATTACTAATCCATTTTTTATGCCCTGAAGTTAATAATAACCAAAAGGAAACGTCGGAGACCCTATAAAATGTAGTATATAAATAATCAGGATGACGAGCTGAGTTGATTTAGACATAACCGTCTGTCTTTATGCACACGAACTACTTCTTCAGTTTTTGAGATATCGATCTGAACTTTTGTCCTAACTTTTAAGTTTATTTACCTAATTTTGGCATTTTCTTGTTTGTACGCTTCATAAATAAAATATTTTCTATAGAAGAACAAAATTCGGATCGATTGGTTGGTATGGCAGTTAAATGGTGGTCTGATGTGAACAATTTCTTCGAATACGAGGGCTGCTATATATATTCTGGCCTAGGGCAACACTAAGTGTTGCTAGGTGCAATCTGACATTTCCATTGGAAATGACATTTTTTAGCATAACATCACTCAGAACGTTTAGTCATTTAATCGTGAATTGTTTTTAATTTACAGGGAATTAAAAAATTCATCTCGGCCAAAAAATGGAATTAACTCGTGAACATTTTCGTGCGATCATTTTTCACAACTTTCGACGTGGATTATCACGACAAGAGTGCATCGATGAACTAAAACCTTTGTATGGCTATGAAGCACCATCCTATAGCACTGTGAAAAACTGGTACAACGAATTCAATCGTGGCCGACGCTCGCTCAAAGACGAATTCCGTGAAGGTCGTCTAAAAACAGCCGTTGTGCCAGAAAACATCGATGCCGTACGTGAACTGATAATGCAAGACCGTCATGTAACATACCTTCAGATAGAGGCATGCCTATGCATTTCTCCCATCAGCATACATTCGATATTGCATGAACACCTGGCCGTAAAAAAAGTTTGTTCTCGTTGGATCCCGCACAATTTGACAATCGCTCAAAAAAGGCTCGTGTGGATTGGTGTAAAGAAATGCTGAAAAAATACGATGGCGGTGCTGCAAAAGACGTTTATAAGATCGCCACAGGTGACGAATCAAGGATCTATGCGTATGAGCCCGAAACAAAACAGCAATCGACAAAAAAAAAAAAAAAAAAAAAAACATTTTCGTTGATAAATATGCCTATTTACATTATTAGGCCAGAAATATATATAGCAACCTACGTATTATAGCATTGCTTTTGATAATACGCAATTTTGTGAGAATATACTTTTAGAAAAAAAGTTTTCCTCCTAAGGGCTTGATAGTGATCGTTCAGTTTGTATGGCATAAGTATATGTAGTCATTGTGGTTCGATGTCAGAAGTTCATCCAAATAATCAATTTTTTAAGTAGAAAAGCACGTATGTGAAACACGATTTTCAAAAATGCTGCAAAAATTTTCTTAAGAGTCCTAAAAACAGTATTTAATATCTGGAATAGTGAATTAATTAATACAACGACAACGGCACTCTTGCGTCCGTTTACTCTGCAAACGAAGCTTCTGAAATTTAACGCAAAAACAACTGAACGAATTAGCACCCTGGCGTCGAAGCTGGAACATTATTGTAAATGCAACAAAATCACCAAATCTTACCTTCACCTTGTAAAGAAGAGATTACCCTAGCATCAATCTCAATCAAACATTCTCTCTAAAATGCTTTAGCACTACGTACCTCAGAATACACTTAGGCGGAAAACTTACTTGGCAGCAACACATAAAAGTCCAAACCAGATCGCCATAAAATCAAGACCCATAAATGTACTGGTT
Organism: Bactrocera neohumeralis; assembly: GCF_024586455.1. Lineage (NCBI taxonomy): Eukaryota > Metazoa > Arthropoda > Insecta > Diptera > Tephritidae > Bactrocera > Bactrocera neohumeralis. The sequence continues at coordinate 29,605,769 of NC_065920.1, forward strand.
ATTGGACAATAAATCGAAACTTAACCTTAAATAAGGTAGTTTTATATGCTCGTAAAAGCATTTTATAAGCGTTTTGGACATACGAAATCCAAACCTGGACAAAGAAATAAGTAAATAGGACATAGAAATAATCCAAAAATATTAGTCGAAAACTCGCGGCCTTATCGCAAAAGCTCCATGGCGCATTAAAAAAGTATTAACCTAGCCAAAAAAATTCAGAAGCACAATTCAAGACCGTTAAGCGGCCAAGCTATCACTCCAACATCCCAACATAAGAGCCAGCAACCAACTGGACAAGTGGGAAGAGCCATGCCGACTGCATAGACTGCATCCCTTAGGCTTACGAAATAGATCTTAAATTTAACAGATTATTCCTTATTATGATTATTATACCAAATTAGCTGAAATGTGGAATGTATATGATACAAACCTTATACTTCAAGTAGTTTGAAAGTATTTATTTGACTGATTGTAATTTCATAACCACGTCTTAAGTTGGCCTATTTAAGCGAACTATTCGAGCAAAGTCTTTTTCGACATAGGGATGTCAAGGTAAAGTTACATATATACCAAATTTGGTATTTTGGAGAAATTACTTTACACCGAAATGTGCCATGTCAGCAGTGCCACGCTTATTGATCAATTTCGACCCCCGGCTTCTAATTTCGCACAAGTGATCGCAGGGGTAAGGGGCATCTGTGGGAAATATTTTTTGAAAAAGTGAGCGTGGTATCGCCCTCTAATAATGTTAATGCATATATCTCCTAATCCACTAAAGCTAAAAAACTCGAATACTATAAGAACTCATACTGAAAGTGTGCAAATGGGTGGAATCGGATGATAACCCCGCCTTACCTCCGTTTAACTATACGGGTAAAATCTACTAAAGGCGCGATAAATCAATAACTAAATACGCCAGAGACATTAAATTTTCAAATCAAGAAATAGATTACTGCTATATATCAGGTTAAAACTTTGCACAAATAGTGTGCCGCCTTAGACTAAAAATTGCCTGAATGGAACCAGAACTGCTCAAGCCCCTGGGCACTGACTATGTGGACCCAATGATTATAGTTGATTTTTTACTGAAAATACGGGTCAATGTGTGAAATATATTTACAAATGTAATTCAAAGAAAATCCTTTTCTGCCAATAGTAGCTCTGAATTGGGCAATACTTCTTTCAGCCCCCATTTACCTAATATAAAGATCTTGGAACTTCCGGGTGGCTTTATATCGCATATGTATATCGGCCAATTTGTGGGTTATCTTAATTAAATTTGGAGCGTGGTTCACATTTTTGCTTAGAATGAATAAAGTCAGATGAAATCTCGCCCTAGACTCCATATAACTTATAAGCCTTATGTACCTAAAGATACTTCTTGCAAGTTACAAGAGTATAAAATGTTCGGTTATATCCGCACTTAGCTCCTCCTTACTTGTTACTCAAATTTTGACTTTCACAGACGTTTAGACGGACGGACGGACAGTCACTGGGACTTATACCTCATCAGCCTGATAATTTATACATATGTACATAAGTAATTCTATATCTAACGTTATCTTTTAGGTGATACAAACAACGGTTATGTGTAGCAACATATTGCAAGTGTATCAGTTTTGTAGTTGTGCGGTTGAAAAATATAAATGCGTTACGATATAGAAGGTGCATTAAGTGCGACGGCTAATTAGAAACACTTGTTTAAAGAATTAAAATTCCTCAAGGTGTGAATTTTTATTAATAATATTATTGATTTCTGGTAAGGGTGTATTTCAAAGTTCTGGTTTAAATATTTTAAAATGTATTATTCAAGTCTTTTAATGAGTAAAAGCTGCAGCTGTACACTCGCCCCTACTTAGTTACATTTTTGACCTTCTTCAGTCTGAAAAACGTACAAATAAATTGTGAATCAGATCAAGTGCTCATCAAAAATTGTTTTCAATGCCTTAAACATATACAGAATTTTAAAACTATTTATTTCCAATGTTGCACGCAAAGAAAAAATCCGAAAAACTTCAACAAAAATATACCGCAGAATTAATACTATCTCGCGAAGAGACACAAAAAAAGTTCCACCGACATTCTACATGAAATTCAAGGCGAATACAATGACCAACTATCCAAGGGAACAATTGCTCGGCGTTTGGTCGAATCTGGACTTCACCGCAGGGCAGCACGCAGGAACCCACTTCTGACTAAAATTCATAGAAACGACGCGTAGACTTTGCCAACTCTTACGGGTCTAAGATAACAAATCAGCGGAGGTATGTCGTTTGTAATGATGTAACAAAAATTTATCGCTTAGGTCCTGATGATCGAAGGTATGTTCGCCGTCCATTAATTCAAGAATTTGATCCTCGCTCTGTTCCACGCGTAGTTGAGTATGGTGGAGGATCAAACATGGTGTGGGGATTTTTTATCTGGAATGTTGTTGGTCCACTTCATAAGATTAATGAAATTTTTAAAAAAGAGAAATATGTCGACATCCTAAAAAATGTCATTTTGCTATGGGCTCAAGAAAATTTGCCTGTTATAAGGAAGATAACAATTCATAGTATACGTCTAAGTTGGCACAAAAGTTTTTTAATGAAAATTCTATCAATGTTTTGGAGTGGGAATCATTCAGCCAGACTTAAATCCTATAGAACATCTCTGGCTGATGTTAAAAGATATCTATCAAATATTCTTTGTGATGAAATTAGAACGGCGTGGCAAACTACACCATTGGTGCGCTGTCAGAGTCTTATAACGTAAATTCGGAATCGACGTGAAGCAATATTAAAGTAAAAGAGCTAACCAACAAACAACTAACTGAAGTAAGCAAGTTTTTGTAATATCATTATTTTTTGTTGATAAAATATTTTCGTTTCTAATTCGTTGTTGCACTCCAATCGTTGGATTCACATGTTTTTGTTAAAAACCTTAAAATAATTTTACTATTTTTACTATTAGAGTTTAAGTTTAACATAGGTTTCAATAAAATAAATGAAAATACAATAAAAATACGTGATTTATAGGAAAATAACATCATTTCCTTCAGAATAGGTGGCGTTTCTAATTAGCTGTCAACAGCTGTATATAAAGCTTAAAACTGAGAAAAATGCGCTTTCCTCATCCTTTTACGTCTTTTATTCTTATATTTAAAGCCCTTCAAACATTCTATAATACACATAAAATTTGATTAATGGCAACAACAACAAACGTTCAAAACAATACTCTGAACCCACACAGTTTATAAATTTCTCTTTAAATACTACGACACCATCAAATCAATTAATATTCTTATTTTCAATGGTTTAGAGGTATTTATTGACTGCACTGTATAATTATATTATTCAGTATAATCTCCCTGAACATTAATGCTTTGGCTCCAACGATCATCAAATCTTTGGATCCTATCCCTGATGTGAGAATCCGGAAGGTCTGCAAAATTTGCTTCAACGCCTTTGATGGTATGGTATGGCATGATATTCACTAAAATATAGGTTTTGAAAAGAATTATCTTCGAATTTAGAGTATATAATCAGTGGATTATGACTCCTCTGAATGCCCAAGGGATACTCCTCATAAAAGTGGATTCATAGACGATAATTTTTAAATGCAGGAAGAATTAAAATATTGGGTAAACGTAAATACCCCACAGCATCTGGTGGCTGAAGGTACTATACGTGTTGGAAGTTTGTAATCTCTTACACCTAATCATAGCAGCCTATGGCAGGCAGCAATTCATTCGACAAAAACGCACTGCTTAGGACCAAGGCTGTCAGACTTTGCGGTATACTGAATTCTTCATTTTCTCGATACGCATAGAGGCATGTCTAAATTCGAGACCAATGGATGAGGTCACATTGTGCATATAATATATTAAAGTAATAATGAATATTTATAAGATTTTATAAAATTTTCAAGTTTATTTTGACACAATTTTGACTACAAAAAACAAAATTTAAATGCGTTTATATCGAGTTTCTTAATTATAAATATTGCGGCTGCTTGCAGTTTTGTGCAATTTTGCTGGCTGCTTCTTTGCTGTTACTTCCTAACCAAGTATTTCGTTTATCAGTTGATTTTTTGTCATTAGTGCAACTCCTGCAAACAATGGATCCGAATTGTTATTTTCTTAATGATTAGAAAATTACCAAAGCAGAAATGTGAATATGCTTGTTACCTACACTGATTGTATTGCTTGCTTGTATATTTTGATATGAAAAATAGATTTAAACTAACCTTGGTACCAAATATTCTATTGGCTTTAGCAATATGAATTACGCAAATGAATGGCAACTGCCAAATCAGAAGACTTTATAGAAAGATAACTATATGTTCAGAACTATTATCTTTATTTATGCTTTTGCCTGTGTATGGCAATTATGTGCTCAGTTTGCCACTCCACAAAGATTAACGAGTTGAAGAGAGTTATTGTGATGCTCACCAGATTTTTTGCCACAATAAAGATTTCGAATTATGTTAGTAGTCTGTTTGTCAATATCAGATGAAGAATACTTGAATTTAATCCATATTGTTTTATTATTAGACCTAACCTTCAGAAGATTTGTATAATTTTCACAGTTTTCGGACAGTTGGTTCGAGGAGATATATCTCTTTCCGGATTTATCTATTAACAATTGGTTTTTAAAAATTTAAATCTGGCAGCGTAGAAGTTGTTCAGATCGAGCTACTATAAAATATTGCTGCCATACAAACTGAACGACCGGAATGAAATGCTTTTCCAGTCCTCGAAACACTTTTCATAAGCACTTTTTGGGATGGCCTTTAGCTCTTTCAGCGAATTTTCTTTATCTTTTTGATCGACTGAAAATTGTTTCTACGGAGCGGCAGTTTGGGTAACAAGAAAAATCACACGGAGCTAAATCTGGTAAATTGGTAGTTGACCGATGGTATTCATTGCGTCTTTAGCTTTAAATTCGGTCACAATCGTAGCTCGATGCAACGATGGATCATGTATAATTCTTGAATTGTTCTTCGACAATTTCGGCCGTCTTCGAGGGATGCTCTAACGCAAAAGCCTCAATACGGTCAAATAGAACTTCTTGATTTTGCATCACCTTGATTTTTGAGCGGTTTTCTCCATGAATATGGGATCGGAATCAGCACAATCAAGCATGTCCATGGACATTTTTACGGTACTCTTTCTGAACAAATTTATCTTTATCGGAAGGAGTCGATTAGGAACGCGTTCATATCCAAAAAATCCACCACAATCTTTCGAACAGACTCGCGAGAAATGTCCAGCTCTCTTGCCATCTCTCTAATACTTTTTTTATATTTTCATCAGTTGAAGAGTTCGAAGGTCGTCCTGCATGAGGCATGTCTTCAACCATCTATCGACCGTCCTTTACGGTTTTGTACCACTTGTAGGCTTGTGTTTTTGATAAAACCGAATCACCATAAGCCTTTTCCAACATTCGCCGCGACTCCGCTTATTTAGAAATACAAAATTTTAGACAAATTATTTGTTCGATATTTTTATACATTGTAAAAATTATAACGCACTATTACACTGTCACAATATTTATACTATACATTTTTCTACAGTGTTCCTAAATCCTTTGATACTGCTTGACTTTACATTAACTTGCTGTTTCTCCTCTCCATTGCTTCGCTGGTTTTCGTGCGATATTTTTAATTGTCCACGCTAGCGCAAACACGCTCCAACAGCCAGTTAATTTGTGCTGGAAGAATGCATGAAAATAAGAATACGAATAGCAAAGATTAGAAAGAACACACACAAAAAGTCCGAACAGATGTAGACTCATTGGAGCCGCAAAGTCTACGAAGGCCATGATATTGTCTACGGCAAGGAGAGCTTGCAGTTAAATGTCTGTGGCAAACAATGCAAACTGATATTGAAATGTTTGTATGTAAATTTGTACCCGAAATATAAAAGGAAAGCTGTTAGTGTTATTTTAGTGATATTAATTCCTTTGGCTTAGCATATTGCGCAAATGCGCCCAAACATGCCAGTTAATCCTGTGGATAAGGATGTTGAAAACATTCGTTTATATTATCAATAAAATTTATTTCAAAATCGCTTTAAGCCTAATGACTACGGAAATTTTATTATCGAAGAATTTGGTAGTTTTCAAAAGTATAAGGCACAAAGGCACTTTGGTAAAGGATGGCATGTGAATTATAAGTTTTAACACAACTCGGAAAATATAAATTAACAGTAGAATTAAATTAAGTACAATTACGAGGGCGCAGACAGAAGTGGTAGATAAAAGGCACATTTATTTTAAAAGGAAATTATATATTTGAAGAGTTGAAAGGAGCGAACGTGTGAGAGACACATGCATTAAGTGCCATAACAAAAGATTACTGTCGTTGCCATGATTGCGGATATAAATTCAAAATAGAAATACGAGAGTATGCCGGATATGCACTGCGATAACTTAAACATATTCACACATTAACACTGAAAAAAAATATGAATACAAAAATTATTATGCAAATATTTGTTTACTCGCTCGCTGCATGACCGAGCGTGCGAATACACCCACCCGACTGCACAACCCACGTGCAGCTGGCAATGATGGCGCGGCTGCTGAAGTGTGAAGCCAAGTCGGTGATTGTGGTGTGGTGCGTGCAAGGGCATGAGTTGAGGCAGCGGTGTGGCTGCTTTGTGCATTCGAGAAAACGCTGTAAAGCTATAGAAATGGAGAATGAAGTAATTATTTGCATTTTATAATGCAATAAATAATTTTATTATGGGCCAATGCCAATAAAGATGTGCTGTACACAACGCTCAACAATTCTGCTCACCATATGCGCGGCTTACAAAACCATGCAAATGCGTACAAGGACTCATATATTTTCTGAGAATTTCAAAAACAAGTAAAAAGGCGAAAAAATGTTAATATCGGTGGCACCGATTACATAATACCCATCACAGCTTTAAGTTTTTCTTACAATAACATGATTTTGATAGATTAAGTTAGGTAATCTGGTTAAGTTAGGTTAATCTGGTGGTCCTTTGCTTTACCAGATGTTCTTCAGTTGCCAGGTTCGAGAAAAGTAGCCAGCGGTCCAGCGCATGAGAGAGGAAGAGAGCCCCAAGTTCTGCCAAGCATCTGTCTACACGCATATAAAGCATTAGTGGCTTTCCTTACTCTTTCTTCAACGTTATGCTTAAACAGAAGTTTGTTGACCAAGACTATCGCAAGGTACTTGGTCCGCTCCTTGAGAGAGAGTTGCTTAGAGTTCATAAAAGGGAAAAAGTGGAACACAAATCCGTTTTCTCCGGCTTTAACCCTAGACCCGCTTGTGATGCCCAGTTCTGGACTGTATTGAAAGTTGTGGTCATAATACTGTTAATGGCCTGTAGACAGCTACCCGTTATTAAGATGGCAATGTCGTCCGCATATGCCACTATCTTAAGAGCTTTGCCTTTCAAGTTCCTTATTAGTTTATTCACCACTAATGTCCACCATGCGGAGATAGCACTCCACTTTGGGGACTACCTCTACAGGCTTCCTTGGTCATTTTAGCGTCGTTCCATTTTGTTCTTATCCGTGTAGAGGTATATCAAGATCAACACCTATTGACTGGATACTATTCAGAATAGATTCCGTAGAGACGTTGTTGAGCGCTAAAGAAATGTCCAGAAATGCTCTAAGATTTCCGGATTTCCGTATATTCATGAGCCCTTTCGATATTATATACCAGTGTATGAAGTGCGGTATCTATTAATCTGTCTATTATCATCTTCGTATATGCGTTCCGCGCTTTGGACAAGCTTCTCGGAGGCGCTGCGCGCACAAAATTTTCTCTAGCGTTTCTGTACCATTGCCGGAAAGATTCCGTCCATGCCGGAAGATTGTTATGGGTCGAATGAGCAGATTGTTCATCCTATTTTATTCTATACTCCCGTCGTAGCTGGGACTTACCGCGTTGTTACAGCCTGGAATGTGCACACTGATTAGGTTTTCCAAGGAGTTATGGCAGTTGCCCGTCTCCTCTCCTCTACTTTTGCGAATTTTACCTGGCGAGGCGGGACTTTGGGATAATAGTCCCCTAAGTATTTTCAAATCCACAACAACATTTTCCCAGGACTATCGCTTTAACCTGCGCATCTATTCCTTGTAGTCTTTTAGAAGATCTTTAAACTCGTTCCAACACTACTCGCTTTCTGCTAGCGTGGTTATATGATATAGTTGTCCGATCTGAACAATTTATTCGGAGTTTTCACTGTTGCCTTGGACAATAAACCATCTCAAATTTTGTGAATGGCCTCTTAAAATTGTTTCTTTATCAGTATAAGATTTTGATCGATCAGTTTACATGGCAGCTATAGTGGTTCGATCTAAAGAATTTGTTTGAGGATTGTACTGCTGCTTTGTACAATAATCCATGTCAAATTTTATTGAAGTATCTTTTAAAATAAAGAATTTTTCCTTACATTTTTCCTTTCGATTACTCAAAAACTGAGAGCCTAGTTCGGGTACATACAGCCAGATGGATATGGCTAAATGGAATCAGCTCATCATACTGATTACTTGTATGTATATACTTCATAGGGTTTTCGACGTTTTCTTCTGGGTGGCAAACTTAGTAAACTCAATTCAGGGTATACTAAAATTGTAAAAGAAAAGTGAAAGGAAGTCGAGCAGACACACTCGCAACTTACACTTCAACACAAAGGAGCAATAAAATTGTGTAGGCATCAATAAACAACAACAAGCCGCTAGCGCAACTTCAGATATGTACATACGTATGTGTATATGTACCTGAATATGAAAGAGAAAAGCTGGCGCTTAAGAAGCACGAGTGCCTGCACCTGACAGCAACAACACGCGGGATAATCTCCAATGAAAACATCGAAATGCGTGGAAATTATATTTAAAAAGTTCGCTCGCGTTTTGTAAATATAACAACAATAGCTACCATGTATTCTAGCATAAATATTAACTCAAACAAGTAGCATGAAATTCACAGGTTGCCAGCGCCAGCACCGTGTTAAACTGTGTAGACGGTTATATATATACTGTAGACTGCTTCTGACTTCGGGATGATTAGTCTGGAATTTTGTGATGAAATGAAATCGATTTGCCATGACGACATTGAAGTATTATCAAAAAGAATTATCACTTCCGTCTGATTTTCAATGAAGAAGTCTAGGTCTATAGGTTCTATCTAACATTTTAGGTTTTACAATCTCAATTCTATCAAAGATGTGTGAGGCAGCTCGGTTCCACCAGCCAGTATTTATCATCTACTCCAAATAATATCCTCTCGATAAACCATTTTCTCACATCGCTAATAAGCAGACTTTCTGCAGGTGAAAGCAGTGCGTGCGTCGGCGTCTGTGTTTGTTTTCGTGTCGCCGATATGCTTAACTCATTTATAAAACGTTCGCACTCAACCAAAGATCCCTGAGGCGCATACGCTCAGGCGCTTGCTGCTGCTTTTAACGCTTTTTATGCCATCCTGTCTACATACACCTTACACCTTACTGTTATAATAGCGTATGCTTGTACATACATATGTGTAGATGAAGGAGGGCGACGTGCATGTGAAGCTTTTATGACCATATTTGCATATTTAATGCGCACGCATTGCAGATTAAACCAACAACAACGACATAAAATAAACAAAAGGTAAAAAAAAACAAACTTAAAATCAACTCGTAGGCTGCATAGAGCCCAAATTTTATAGCTTCGTGTTGAGCGCTATTATAATTTTTATTTCTTTGATTCGAACGTTGCCACGCCACGGAAACGGCAGTGGAAGGCACTTACAAATAACAATAACAAGATATGCTTGGCGGATAAGAATTTCAATGGTGTTGAGCTTATCTTTTCATTTGAAAGCGTAAATTAAATAATTTGCATGGGATAAGTGGATTATACAAATTTATGAGATTTGTGATCTGCGTTGTTAAGGAAGCGTAGCGTATTGAAAGGATAACATGTGATTAACTTTTTTCTTTTTCAATTTGTAATTCTTAACCCAAAAATATTAACACATCAAAGGACTGCAAATAACACACCTGCTTACCTGCAATAATCGATATTATCCATCAACTTTTGTCATTTTATTTTGAAGTGGATACACCAGGTGTCTTAACAATGGCGGTCCTGTAGGTCCAAGCTTACATTACTTTTTCCAGCAAAGCCAACCTTACTATATTCATTTTTTGAAGATACTTTGTGAAATAAGAAGTTTTCTTTACAAGAATTTGAGTTTGATCGGTCAGTTTGTATGGTAGCTATAGTTGTCCAATCTCAACAATAAGCTCGGAGAACGACCGGCCATAAACGTGAAATTATCTTCACACCGAAGTGTTCTTTCAATAAATCCATTGATTCATGCGATGTGTGGGCAGTGGCGCTGTCTTGTTGAAACCAAACGTCGCCGAGATCACTGCCTTCAATTTCAGACACCAAATAGTCGGTTAATATGGCACGATAACGGTCGCCATTACGTTTTCAATGCCATCATTTTTGAAGAAATATTGACCGGTAATTCCACCGGCCCAGAAACCACATCAAACCGGTGTTTTCTCTGGATTTTTGTTTTCATACCCATTGAGCCAGGAATGGCCAATATCGCTGAACAAAATTTGGTTCGAAAACGTCGGATCTTCTCGGAACTTATCAAGAGCCCATAGAGCGATGCGATGTCGCTTGGGAAAGTCGAACGGCTTCAGTTCTTACGCAAGCTGTCTTTTGTACGCTTTTAATTTAAAAAATATGCGCCAAGTCTTTCCATACGTTAGTACGAGTTCCTACGAACGGCGCCGAATCGCCTCTCCACGGTCTTCGTTTCTTCCCTGCGTGTTGGGCGTGGTCTTTTCGGTCGAATATTATCTAATAAAGAATGCTGGGTCTCAAGATGAGTGATGGTATTGCCAGTAGTATGCTCAGTAGGCCGATTATGTTGACCATAAGTTGAGCGAAGCTTGCGAAACACATTCTTTGTTGAACGTGAACTTTCGTAATAAAGTTGAACGATTTGTAAATGTTTTTCAGGCGTAAGTCTTTCCATGATGAAATGTTGAACAATACTAAGCAAAAGCAAAATAACAGTTTGACACGACTCACGGATGATCTGTCAAAAACGGCTGTTTAAAAAAGTACCTCTACTTGGATCACTTGTTATAATGAAGAGAAAACGACGTGTGCAAATTGTTAGTTCGATATCTTAAAAACTGAGCGACTGCTTCCCGAATTTGTTTCTTTTAATCTATCTTTCCAATAAATGACACCAGGTTCAACACAACCTTAACACAACCACCTTCCGAATTTTTCACAGCTTCTGAATATTTGAGTTGTCAGTGGCCAGCAAGTCTGTTCAAGTCAAAAAGGAGGGAGTAATTTATTACTCCTATGCTCTTTTGCTAACTTAATATTCATCTTAACGAAAATACTTTAAAATTTTTTAAATTTAGCTGGTTTCTTATATACTTTGAACCACGTGGCTGTGCAGAGAAAAACTTCATCAATGACTTATATGTATGCAAGTTTTGACTGCCAAAATTGGATACATTACAGCAAATCTAGAGTTCTTCTGCATTCTATTCGCTCTTTGTCGGGGCTCTTTGTTTAACTGGCGGCAATGGCGATGTATGTATGTATACAAGTACAGCACGTAACAATTTTCAGTCATGGCTCATTCATTTTCAGTGCCGGTCAAAGCAGCTTAGAACTGCATAAAAAACTTAATTACGCACAAACATTGCTGTCCGTCCTTTAACATTGCACTTTGTTTGGCTGTAGCGCAGGCCTAGTAGGACGAAGTGAATTATTCATGAGTGGCTGTTGAGGCAATAATGCCAATGAAAATTTTGTGATTTTGCAAAAACTTGCAACGATCATATGTACTCGTATGCGAAAGCTTCTTCTATTAGAAAAATCGAATAAATTTGAATATCAACGAAAAATCTTATAATTTTTGAACAATATTTTGGCGCAATTGCTAGCTGGAAGCACAGTTGCCATCACCAGCGACCTTGGATTTGCAATTTTTGCATGTAAATGGGGCACGGTTAAAGTGCCAGCGATCAGAGCAATATGGGCGAATTTTCAACATACACTAAATGCCGTGCATGCATGTATGTGTTTGGGTATGCATGAGCATGTGTGTGTGTTTTCAACAAAAAGCGTGGATTTTCGGGCCGAATACACGTTGTGCCGAAATGCCTGGCACAAAATTACAGTTCACACTTACAGCGCACGAACAGCTTCATACATACACACACATACGAGAGATGCGTATTCATGGCGGCCGATTCGCTCACTCTACATATTCACGTTTACCATGCACGCACGCATAAATAATACTTAAGTGTTGTTGGCTGCAGCATAACGAATTGAACGGATGTGCTGGCTGGCCTTTATGCAGCTACACAAACACGCTATAAAGTGCCACTTGCGTGTGTGTGTGCATGTGTTGTTTGGTATATCCGGCATGGCGTTGCCACCAGTGCGAGTGCATTTAAGCTGCCACTGTTGTTACTTAGTAAAATGGGTGTTTGTTGATATGCGGGCAGGCGAGTATTTCTCTGCTATTTCGCTTTGGCAACTGATTTTGCAACAGCGTGAGTGCGTGCGTTTGGACGCGCGTCGTGTGTGGTGGTGTTCCGTGTCCTTGACCAGCTACCAGAGCGATACCACTCAATTGTGTATTTTGCGTTGGCTGTTGTGTCTTCTAATGTGTGATTATATGTGTTGCCGTTGTTGTTGCTGTTTGGGTTTTGGTCACTCTCGGTTTACTTTACGCTCATCCTTTGAGTTTCGATTTGCCGAAAATTTGCAAATTAACTAAGTTACGTACATTTGAGAAGATTGTGTTTGAGAAGTTGAATAAGCCGTGATTTTTGATGATCTGAGCCGGACTCACTGACTGCGATTTGCTTACGGTTTGCGTGTAGTTTTTACTCTTGCAACATGTTGCTGCAGAGTATAATAGTCTCGTTCACCTATCAAATGTTTCTAAGCGAGACAGATAGAGAGTTATAAATATACATGTATATATAAATGATCAGGATGAGGAGACGAGTTGAAGTCCGGGTGACTGTCCGTCAACCGGTCCGTCCGTGCAAGCTGTAACTTGAGTAAAAATTAAGATTTCTTGATGAAACTTGGCGTGTGCTTTCCTTGGCAAAAACAACTTCAAGTTCGTAGAAAGGCGGAATCGGACAACTGCCACGCCCACAAATCGCCACTAATCAAAAACATTTAAAGTGCCACAACAAAACCCTAAATTAAGATATAAAATTGTAATTTGGCACAGGGGATCCGAGTACCAAGGGTTATCTGTTTATAAAAATGTTTGAAAAACTGGGCGTGGCCTCTTAAACTACAAATTGAAAATTGACAGTGTGAAATTGGATGAAATCAGAAGATAACCCCGCTCACTCCCCACATAATGGTACTGTTCAAAACTACAAAAAGCGCAATAAATCCATAACTAATTACCAGAGATGATGTGAAAACTAGATATTGAGCGTGGCACCACCCCTTCTTAGATAAACTCACATATCGGGTAAATTTTAATGAAAATGCGGGGGCGTATTTTACTCATGTCTCTTCCACGGGACCACTGGACAAATATTACGTCATGGGATAGAAAATCACGTTTAAGTCTCCTCTATTGTAAGGACAGAAGGAGGGTCTCTCATCCGAGGCTGTGTTTTCCTTTTCATTGGGGGTGTTTTTTTTTTACGTGGCGGGTCCCAAACCCAGCGCTCAACCCTATTCAGGGGGGGGCGGGATGTTTCAGCTTTCTCACATTGAAAACTCGCCTTCGAACGGATGTTCTTAGGCTACCCAGAGGATACTTGGTCAAAAACTGGAAGTAGTGAGCTGCTTGAGCCATGTGTAAAAGAATCGTTTCTGACCACTCCCAAGTGAATGGCGATCAGAGAACTTTCCTCACTTGCGTGAACTTCTACACATGACTCCATCCTCCTGATTGACTGATTGACTTCTAATCTGTTGTAAATGACTCAATCTATTCATAATTACAGCTACCGCTTTGCTGGCAGCTTTCTATTTTACAGAGGTTTCGCACATATGTAATTGCAGTTAAATTTTCCACCGTAAGACTATCTCCAAGTGCGGTTTTCAGCTTTTCCTTTATACTTGAAAACCGAGTGCTATGATATAGTACGTGTTCAGAGTCTTCTATGCACTCTGTGCAATGCAATTAGCCCGTTCCTTTCTCTGCCCGCAATACACCCCCATAAAATGATTTCCGTCTTTCGTCTGTTTAAGTTCAGGTTGGTCGAAATGATATTTTAATGAAACTAATGAACTTAATAAAAATTATGTAGTTTAGCGAGGAAGAAAGGAATTGGTCCATCCCGACCTTGGCCTAAGCCGCACATGCCTAATGTAATGAATCTCGATCTTCTGGTTGGTGTGTTGCACACTAGCTCAATATATTAAATTTAGCCTCCTAGGTTGAGTTAATATCACTTATCACACGTACGTATCTCATTTGAAGATGTTCTTAATATAATTTTAGCTGACGCGAACTACCACAAAATATAGTAATAAAACTAAATCTAAGATACCAAAATTGATTGTAATTTATTCACTACTAGGAGATCCGGTCACGCGTTGCTGTGGTATACATTTTATACTATTATTCATATAATAAACTATTCAAGTGAAAATTTTATTTGTGAACAAAGGCGAAAACGTTTTTGTCGGTGTAAAAATCGAAGGGATTGTACTTGAGATTTAATTCTGAATATGTATTTATAAATAAATTTCATTGGAAAAAATAATGAATTTAAGGCTGCTTTCTCAATGGCTGATTACCAGCGTTTCTGTCCAGTTAATAGAGTTGTCCGCTTAATTTAATTAAAACTTAATAATCATCAACAATGTGCCTGGGTAATGGAGATGCCCGCTTAATAGGGCGTCCATTTAAGAGAGCTTTCACTGTATTCTTTAGTTATGAATTGTTTTAACTTTCCTATCATCTAAGTTGGTTCGAACTGGACATAGTGTGCTAAATTTTACGAAAATCGGTCCAGTAGTTTAGGATTCCATCGCGGACAAACAACGTGACACTTACTTTATATATATAAAGATTTTATCGAATAATAAACGTTTAATTCTTTCGCATTTTTTTTAGTTTTTTCAGCACCTAAAGTAATTTTCCGGACTTTAATTTTTGCAAGTTGCAAGAGTACACCCTAACTCAGCCCTTCCTTTCTTGTTTATTTATTGGTTCGAACGAAAATGTGTAAACAATACCTGCGTAAGAATATATGAGATGTGTGTAGTATAATGATAATTTGTAGAAAAACATTTTGATAATGAAATACATACATGGAAATAAATGCGGTTTGTGGGCATGAAATTAACCAAAATTAACAATGACAGACTTATTATAGTTCGAAGGAACACGTGGAGTTAGTTTCACTAGAGTACAAGTACATCAACTTTTACTGAAGATCTTGCTGCACATACAGACGGACAGACAGTCACGCGGAATTTATCTTGCCATTTTCATACATATATAACAGGCGTTTTTGGACGTGTGGTTTCCAATGAGGCAATTGTAGTTGGTCTTTTTGTCAGCTGTTACTTCACTTACACTCAGTTTGGTTTGCCATTTCATAATGAACAGACTTACTCCGGAACAGTGTTTACAAAATGTGCAAATTTAATATGAAATGAAAGTAATGATTCGGTTCGGACACTTCGCGCAATGCGTCTAGGGATGCAAACGATGCATCGATGCTTTTGTCAAAAAGCATCGTGATTCTAAAAACATCGATACATCGATGTTGCCTGAATCGATGATTTATGTCGATGTTTTTTCAAATTTTACTCCACATCTTTGCAGCACTTTTTCTCGGTATTAATGCGAAAACATCTGCTTCGAAACGCTTTAGCAAACTGTTATCTGTTTTGTTGTAAAATATGGAGAATTCGTTGGTTGAATGTGCACTTGAATAATACTGAGAATTCGCTTATGAATTAATGCGAATTGAGTTTTACAACAAATCGAAAATATATTTTGTGTGACAGTCTATTTCGTGCTATGTGTGTTAGAAGTTGTTTTTGAGCGTTTAATATAAGTTTTGTTTCGAATTCAACTGTTGTCAATCACAACTTTATTACAGGTGTAGTGAATATAAAATATATGTAAATAATTGCGTTAGACGTTTAAATACTTATGTACATAATATTTCAGACTTTCAAAATGCTGCCTTCAAAATTAAAAAGCAAGGTCTGAAGCTTCTTTATAAGAAATTCAGATGCTTCCGCCACATGCAAACTCTGCAACAAGAAATTAAAAACATCAGGTAACACGTCGAATCTTCGCTGTCACGTTGAGAATGTACATAAAAAGGTACTACTCGATCAAGTTGATAATGCAGAATGCTCCTCTAAAACTACGCCGCACTCGGAACCAAAACAGCGAAAAATTTCTGAAATAATTAACATATCACCAACCGCTGGAACGACAGCGTCAAGTGAGTTATCCGAAAATAGTAATAAGAAGACTGCATGTATTGAATAGTCTCCTAGTACATGTACTCCGTCAGTACTGCAAAATAAGTCAGATAAGTTGCCAGCGCTGATCCAACCTAATGTGGAAGACTTTTTTGAGCAGGTCAAAAGTATTTCTTACCAAGATGGCCCTAAATCAAAGAAAATTACTGAAGCAATTGTGAAATATATTGTAATGGACAATAAGCCATTTTCCACCGTATAAGGAAAAGGTTTTCTGCAGATGATGAAAGAACTGGTTCCGCTTTTTAAAGTTCCAAGTAGAGAAACAATAAAATTACGAGTGGATGAAAAATATGTAGCGCTGTCTTCAATTTTCAAAGAGTGTATTCGTAAGTGCGACAGTTATTGCCTAACGTATGACAAATGGACGGAAAATGAAAAATCAGTCGTTCCTTGGGGTAACAATTCATTTTTTGGACAATTTACGTTTGTTGAGTGGGACGTTACGAGTAATCGAACTACACGAAAATCATACAGCAGCTTATTTAGAAGAAACTATGTTTAAACTTTTCAACGAGTGGAACGTTTCCATAAATAAACTTTCTGCTTGTGTAACTGATAATGATTCAACCATGATGAAATTAAATAGAAGCTTGTTTTGCGAAAAAAAAATAAAATCCTGTTTCGCACACACGCTTAATTTGGTTGTAACGCAGATTGTAGATAAGTCCACGGAAGTATCAGCTTTGATAACTAAGGTGCGCGACATTGTTAAGTTTATTAAAAGAAGTGTTAATGCCAGTGATAAATTGCGGAAGAAACAAATAGACAGTGGGGTTTCTACAAGTAATACCAAGAAAATGATTCTTGACGTAAGAACGCGATGGAATTCATGTTTTTATATGCTAGAGAGATTTGTCCAGTTAGCCCCTATTTTAAGTGAAGTACTGCTCACTCGCCCAGAACACCCTCTATGGTTAATGCCTCCGAGCTGAACAAAATTAACGAGGTGATTGAATTATTAAAGTGTTTTGAAATTGTGACCAGGGAGATTTCGGCTGATACCTACGTTACCATTAGCAAGGTTATACCTTTAGTAAGCTATTTAACTGAAGCTCTGACAAAAATTTCAGCTCAAGACGCTATTGTAGGGAGCTAAAAAGTGAACTGAAAAAGAACGTGAATAAGAGATTTGACAAACTTGAATTTAATTCAGTTCTGGCGTTGGCTACTGTATTGGATCCGAGATTAAAATTTCTGCAATTTAAAGATGAACTGGCTAAAAACAAAACAGTTTTGTATTTAAATAATTTCATAGAGGATGCAAATAATGGCGTTAGTA
This sequence comes from Bactrocera neohumeralis, assembly GCF_024586455.1. Lineage (NCBI taxonomy): Eukaryota > Metazoa > Arthropoda > Insecta > Diptera > Tephritidae > Bactrocera > Bactrocera neohumeralis. The sequence continues at coordinate 29,623,550 of NC_065920.1, forward strand.
CGTCGGAATCTTCGGATGAGTGTGCAACAGAAAACCCGTTTGATATTTGGAGCCATCATAAACAATTGGCCCACCAAAATATGAAATGTAAGTTTTCCAATTTATCTGCTATTACAACAACGGAAGTTGAAGTGCAAATGTATCTTGGATCAGCTGTTGCTTCTATCAATCAGAATCCAACAGAATGTGGGATGATACGAAAAATTTATTTCCTGAATTGTATAAACAAGCTTCCAAATATTTATCCATTGTGGCCACTTCAGTCCCTAGTAAACGACTGTTTTCTAAAGCTGGAGCAACGTTCACACAGCAAAGAAATCGCTTGACAGGGAAAAGACTTTCCAAATTGTTATTTTTAAATTCTGTTTTAAATAAATAATTTGTTGTTTGTTCAAAAACTATTTATATCTTTTATTTATTGAGAAAAGGTTTTAATGGATAGCTAAAATATATATCAATTAAAGGCGTACTGCTGTATTTCACTTATTTATGGTTCTGAAATAAGCTTTTTATGCTCACTAATAAAATACGTTAAAAAAGTCAAAAATCCATCGATGTTTCGATACATCGATGTTTCAATGGCCGATGTTTCTTATTTCGATGTTGTTTGAAGAAACATCGATACATCGATGTTTCATTTCACGATGTTTGCATCCCTAAGTGCCTCCAATATTCGTAATCAACTTGCAGAGTGGGTTATTTAAGCAACAAAAGATCGGTTTCGAAGATTTTTGATATATGTACGTTCCTACAAAATCTAACTCATGTAAGAGTTGAAGCCGAACGACCCTCATGCGCGTCGCATATTCGGTGAGTAGGCCCAAAACAAGATGGACACCGACCAAGAAATTTTTATTCAGCACTGAAGGCGATTAATGAATTTGCCGTGTCTGAATTGGAAGACTTTGATGTGGACGACCTTTGGAGCTACATACCAAAGAGTTGATGAGACAATCAATTTATTTAAGAAAACTTAAATTTTTTGTAGTAAAACCCCGTTAACGGTCTATAGCATATAGCCGTCATACAAACTGCCCGATAACATTTTGACAAGGTTTCATTACGAAACTTGGCATGTAAGTTAATACGTAGGTTGCTATATATATTTCTGGCCTAATAATGTAAATAGGCATATTTATCAACGAAAATGGTTTTTTTATTATTTTTTTTTTGTCGATTGCTGTTTTGTTTTGAGCTCATACGCATAGATCCATGATTCGTCACCTGTGACGATCTTATAAACGTCTTTTGAAGCACCGACGACCTTCACGGAATTCGTCTTTGAGCGAGCGTCGGCCACGATTGAATTCGTTGTACCAGTTTTTCACAGTGCTATAGGATGGTGCTTCATAGTCATTCAAAGATTTTAGTTCATCGATGCACTCTTGTCGTGATAATCCACGTCGAAAGTTGTGAAAAATGATCGCACGAAAATGTTCACGAGTTAATTCCATTTTTTGGCCGAGATTAATTTTTTAATTCCCTGTAAATAAAACAATTCACGACAAAACGTTCTGAGTGATGTTATGCTAAAAAATGTCAAACTTTCCAATGGAAATGTCAGATACACTTAGTGTTGCCCTAGGCCAGAATATATATAGCAGCCCTCGTACTACCAGTGATATGTAATATGAGCATATTTATTAGTATATCATAATATCATAATATATCACATGACACTTATGACACATATGGTGCGTCTTAAGTAGATTGAAGATGTACTTTTCAGAATGTAAGATGAACCTTTGCAAATATAGTCCGCCTTAAGTGGACTCAAGATTTAATTCATACATTGTAAGATGAAACTTTATACAAACAATATGTGTATCCCAAGTGGATTGAAGATATACTTTTTAGAATGTAAGGTTAATTTTTGTATCTAGGCTTAAGCCAATATTGTATAAGATAACGATAAATAAAGTAAACTCAGTTTAGTTACTCACTAGATCGTGCGCGTCGTCATTGATTCTTTTCAAAAAAACCCCACGTAGCGTAACAAATAATTTGCACTACTCCAAGGCAACGGTACAAACTCTGTAGAAATAGTTTATGGTAGATCGGAATACTATAGCATATAGCTGGCATATAACAAAATTTTAAGGTTATATTTAACACATGTCGGATAACTGTTAATCAATTAAGCTCCTCAAATTGGTCACCTATTTTCCCGTGCGCTCAGTGCGCCGAGTTTGATTAAATTGACCGTAAGTCAAGCGTGACTTTAAAGCCTGAGTGGCATAAAAAACTTTAATTGTGTTTGCTTGAGTTCGCTGACTATGCATTTATTATATGATTACACACGAACGCAATCACACAACGCAAATACCCACATATGCACACACACACTGGATATGTGGGCGCTGAAATGGGTGTGAATAGTAAAAACAAATGTGGCACTATTCCCGCCCTTTCACGCACAATCACCGTTAAGTAAACCGTAATATTTCATGCGATTTTAAGAGCATCAATGAACTTCGGATTGTCTTAAGATGGCAGGGTAGGTTACATTGTAAACAGGCCAAACAAACTCACACTCATCTGAAATGTAAATTCAAACACACAGCCAAACAAATAATAGAAACATTCTCCCAATGAATGCTCCAGTGCTGTCTGCTTGTTTCTCTGCCTTACTCCCACTTGTGGCGATCCATTAATTGGAACGGATATTGAATACTGGCGGTAAGTTACTGACCTACTCAAACACCAGGCTTGGTGAAGTCCATCAAATCTGCACAAGCCGAAACGTAACACGAGCAACCAGACATTAAGTAGCCGCCTAGTGCCATGAAGAGCAGCAAAGTGTTTAAGTTTTTTCTCTTAGTTTGCTGTAGCATCTCTTTGAACATGTGCGGAATCTGCAAAACTGTGCAGGAAGTACTATTGTTACCAACTCTCTTTCTGCAGTAAAATTTTGCTCCATTCCTCTCACGTACCTTTGTATTTACAGTGCTCTTTTCTGTAAAAAAAACTGTTCACCATTCTATGTTAGGGTCGTTTAGCCTTAACACTTGATTTGTTGTCAGTGGCTTTTGCAGTCTCAGCCGTTAAGGATTCGGGAAAATGACGCTGATATGCATTTAATTTTACCTCAGCCAAAATTTCGTGTTCATACACCTGTCAGCATAACTCTCGTAAAAATAAATTTTTATATATATATATTTATATATATATTTTTCTGGTACTTTTAGATTGTTTTTCCAAAAATGTACATATGTATAGATACAACACACCTTTGCGCCTTTATTTTACTCTTAATTTTTAAAGCGCGTATCTCATAAATTAACAAAGACTTCTAGACACTTGAAATTGGGCTTGCGAGTATTAACCATATTAAAAGGCCGATAGTATAAAAGATGAATGAATTTCAGACAACCACTATGAGAAGGAAGGTTATGTATTATTTAATATTGTAATCCATCATATACTTCGCTTCTATGGTTAACTTTTCCCTTAATAATACAAGAGAAAACAATAACCTCGGCATAACCGAATCTAGAATACCCTTCAGATGGAAGCTATATGCTATAGTAGTTTAATTTGAAGGTTGCAACGTTGGCTAATAATTCATGCCTATAACTTTATTTAGCTCTGTCCAGCATCATGATTTATTTCGTCCAGACTATGGGTAAAAAATAGCCCTCCGGTAAAATATAGCTTTTTCAGCAATTTTTTTCTCATATAAAACATGAAACGTTTTATTAGAATTTTTTATTGTTACAGACATACACTCTTAACAAAGAAATTCTGAAATTAAAAAAAAATATATTTTAAAGAAGATGATGGAAAAAAATACTGAAAATTGGATTTAATCGAAAAAAAAATCGTTCGTCCAAGTCTTTAAGAATTGTATCTCAAAGATCTGTGTAAAATTTCATGAATATCAGTTGAGTAGTTCTCTAGACATCTTGTCCACCGACTTTAAAAACACAGTTTCGAGAAAAACGCTTTTAGGTGGAGCTTATATAGCACAAGTTTTCAAAGCTGTATCACCGAAACTATTACTCGGATAAACTTGAAAGGATAAGGATATAAAGGATTTAGGATAATATTCTAGAGGTGTTGTAGAATTTAATAAGTTATAAAAAAAAATCAATTTTTTGAAATCCATCAACCCATGTAACCCCTTAAAGTTCTATAAATAAACAGTATTGAACACAGTGAAGGTCGCTCGTAATATGTCGGTATAAGGCTAGCGAGAAGAGATGTTATAGGATGGCGCGACTTTGAGCTATAAATCTCTACGTATGTCTTCCTATGTAAATCGCTCAAAGTTGTCATAGTGAGACCGAACACCAAAGCGGTTTGCGGCAAAGTCAAGAAGACAAAGCGTCAAAGCGGGTTGTGCAATGGTTTCTCGCTTGAACCCGATTATTAATGTTTTATTTTTACTGTATTGCACTTTTTTGTTATTATCAATTTATTACAGGGTGAAATAGAGTATTTAATAAATATTATCCAATTCTTTTCAGGATCTGGTGCATATTTATCAAGGCTACAGTCGAATGTCTGTTCCTGCGTAGTTATAAAATTTATCTGAATATTGGCACGGTTCAAAGATAAGATGTTAAATTCACTGTTTACATTCCTTTGTTCATTAATTTGAAGTATTTCTAGGTATGTTAACTACACTTTCAGAATATAGAACTTTTCATCTCTAAAGCCATGTTACAGTTCGCCTCGTTTTGCCACTTGTACTCTGATATTCTGTAGCAACAATTTGAAGAGCTGTTGTTGGTAGTGTCCTCCATTAATGGTTTCGTTTGGTTTTAGAAGCTCATAAGATCCCACATACTTTGTTGTCATGGATATATTTTGCCGTTGATTTGGCTGGTTTTTTAAACAGGATTTTCACATATGAGTTATGCATCGTCTTTTTGTTGTCTTTTTTAAACTGCATTCTGATTTTCTCATAACATCAATTCAGCTTTTGAATATATCCGCCTGGGTTTAAACGTTTCGAAATGGCTGCTTAAGTGACTCCCAAAAACTCTTAAGTTTGTCAAAAATCTTTCATTAATACTTCTAGTTCCTCATCTTCTAACTTTTTTGCCGCCCAAGACGGTCTATATTAAAATCGCCACTTTTAGAATGTGCAAACCCTTATTCGGGTTATGTTCGCCAAATATGATGATTCTCTGCTGAATTTGTGTTCATTTTATAGTAATTAAGAAGAGCTCCTTTCCAAGGCACATCTTCGGATATATTTGAGTGTTTACAGTTTAAGTAAATGGCGTGTGCATATTAGGGTGCTTCAAACAAAATTTTTGAATTTTTTTTTTCAACTCTTACCCCCTCAAATATTAGTGAATGACAAACAAAAAATCCTCCCTCAAGCCAGGCGCTGCAGCTTAACTCTAAGGGGCCGCTATTTTTTTTTTTTGGGTTCCCATTCATATAACATAGGAATTTTCGTTTTTTGATTCAAACTAAAATTTCACCAACTAATTTTTCGTTGGAGGATGGGGTCATGTGTAGAAGTTCACGCAAGTGAGGAAAGTTCTCTGATCGCCATTCACTTGGGAGTGGCCAGAAACGATTCTTTTACATATGACTCAAGCAGCTCACGACTTCCGGTCTTTGACCAAGTATCCTCTGGGTAGCCTAAGAACATCCGTTCGAAGGTGAGCTAATGTGAGAAGGCGAAACATCCCCTGCATAGGGTTGTGCGCTGGGTTTGGGACCCGCCACGTAAAAAGCCTATCCCAATGAAAAGCGACAAACAGCCTCGGATGAGAAACCCCTCTTTTGATGACGACCATGGCAAACGAAATAAGGACTACGATATCAGGGCATGCACCTGGAATGTCCGGTCCCTTAATTGGGAAGGTGCCGCTGCCCAGCTGGTTGATGTCCTTGTGAAAATAAAGGCTGACATCTCCGCCGTCCAAGAAATGCGATGGACGGGACAAGGACAGAGACGAGTAGGTCCTTGTGACATTTACTACAGTGGCCATATAAAGGAGCGCAAGTTTGGTGTGGGATTCGTGGTGGGAGAGAGACTCCGTCGCCGAGTACTATTATTCACTCCAATGAATGAACGTCTAGCCACAATCCGCATCAAAGCGAGGTTCTGCAACATATCGCTGATCTGCGCCCACGCTCCGACGGATGAGAAGGACGATGTGACCAAAGATGCCTTTTACGAGTGCTTGGAACGCACTTATGAGAGATGCCCCCGCCACGATGTCAAAATCGTGCTTGGCGACTTTAACGCCAGGGTGGGCAAAGAAGGTATCTTTGGCACTACGGTCGGTTAATTCAGCCTCCACGAGGAAACATCCCCAAATGGGTTGAGGCTGATCGACTTCGCCGGGGCCCGAAATATGGTTATCTGTGGTACTAGATTCCAGCACAAAAAAATTCATCAAGCTACCTGGCTGTCTCCGGATCGAAAAACTACCAACCAGATCGATCATGTTGTGATAGACGGAAGACACGTCTCCAGTGTTTTAGATGTGCGTGCCACTATCTTGTTGCCGCCAAGATTCGCACCCGCCTCTGCAGCAAAAAACGCACACCAACAAACACAAGGAAGGTTCGACGTCGAAAAGCTGCAATCACAACAGACTGCCGAACGTTTTTCTACTCGGCTTGCACTTCAACAACTTGTTATAAGGGAACTGTGGGACGGCATTTCAAACTCCTTACGTACAGCTGCATCCGAAACCATTGGTTTTCGGAAAGTGCAAAAGAACAACTGGTACGACGAGGAATGCCGCGTCGCAGCGGAGGGAAAACAGGCTGCCTACCTCGCAACGTTACGATCGGCCACAACACGTGCGGGATGGGATAGATACCGAGAATTGAAGAAGGAAGCGAGACGCATCTGCAGACAGAAAAAGAAAGAGGCCGAAATGCGTGAGTATGAAGAGCTTGATAAGCTGGCCGACAGGGGTAATGCTCGAAAATTCTACGAAAAAATGCGGCGGCTTACAGAAGGTTTCAAGACCGGAGCATACTTTGTAGAACCCCCAAAGGTGATATAGTCACTGATGCCCAGAGTATACTTAAATTATGGAGGGAACACTTCTCCAGCCTGCTGAATGGCAGTGAACGCACAACACCAGGAGAAGGAGAACCCGATTCCCCAATCGATGACGATGGAGCAGACGTACCATTACCCGACCATGAAGAAGTTCGAATAGCAATTGCCCGCCTGAAGAACAACAAAGCGGCAGGGGCCGACGGATTGCCGGCCAAGCTATTCAAACACGGCGGCGAAGAACTGATAAGGAGCATGCATCAGCTTCTTTGTAAAATATGGTCGGACGAACGCATGCCCAACGATTGGAATTTAAGTGTGCTATGCCCAATCCACAAAAAGGGAGACCCCACAATCTGGGATAAGTCTCCTCAGCATCGCGTATAAGGTTCTATCGAGAGTATTGTGTGAAAGATTAAAGCCCACCGTCAACAAACTGATTGGACCTTATCAGTGTGGCTTTAGACCTGGAAAATCAACAACCGACCAGATATTCACCATGCGCCAAATCTTGGAAAAGACCCGTGAAAGGAGAATCGACACACACCACATCTTCGTCGATTTCAAAGCTGCTTTCGACAGCACGAAAAGGAACTGCCTCTATGCCGCGATGTCTGAATTTGGTATCCCCGCAAAACTAATACGGCTGTGTAAACTGACGTTGAGCAACACGAAGAGCTCCGTCAGAATCGGGAAGGACCTCTCCGAGCCGTTCGATACCAAACGAGGTTTCAGACAAGGCGATTCCCTATCGTGTGACTTTTTCAACCTGCTTCTGGAGAAAATAGTTCGAGCTGCAGAACTTAGAAGAGAAGGTACCATCTTTTATAAGAGTGTACAGCTGCTGGCGTATGCTGATGATATTGATATCATCGGCCTTAACACCCGCGCCGTTAGTTCTGCTTTCTCCAGACTAGACAAGGAAGCAAAACAAATGGGTCTGGCAGTGAACGAGGGCAAGACGAAATATCTCCTGTCATCAAACAAACAGTCGTCGCACTCGCGACTTGGCATTCACGTCACTGTTGACAGTCATAACTTTGAAGTTGTAGATAGTTTCGTCTATTTAGGAACCAGTATTAACACCACCAACAATGTCAGCCTGGAAATCCAACGCAGGATTGCTCTTGCCAACAGGTGCTACTTCGGACTGAGTAGGCAATTGAAAAGTAAAGTCCTCTCTCGACGAACAAAAACAAAACTCTATAAGTCGCTCATAATTCCCGTCCTGCTATATGGTGCGGAGGCTTGGACGATGTCAACAACTGATGAGTCGACGTTGCGAGTTTTCGAGAGAGAAGTTCTGCGAAAGATTTATGGTCCTTTGCGCGTTGGCCACGGCGAATATCGCATTCGATGGAACGATGAGCTGTACGAGATATACGACGACATTGACATAGTTCAGCGAATTAAAAGACAGCGGCTACGCTGGCTAGGTCATGTTGTCGACGAAAACACTCCAGCTCTGAAAGTATTCGACGCTGTACCCGCCGGGGGAAGCAGAGGAAGAGGAAGACCTCCACTCCGTTGGAAGGACCAAGTGGAGAAGGACCTGGCTATGGAATATCCAATTGGCGCCACGTAGCGAAAGGAGAAACGACTGGCGCACTGTTGTTAACTCGGCTATAATCGCGTAAGCTGTCTACAATTAAGAAAACTGGTTATACTAACCATCATTATATACATATATATTACTGACGTTACCTGGAGCTGAGTCGGTTTAGCCATGTCCGTGTGCCTATTTATACGCTGGTGCCTCAGTTTTTGAGATATCGATCTGATCGTCTTATTATCCCCAAAAAGCTACCCATTTGTTGGAACCGCCGATTATTGGACCACTACAGTACGTAGCTGTCATTAAAAAATACTGGTCGATATCAAGTTCTTGAAAAGAAACCTTTTTTATTTGATAGGATATTTAGACGAAACTTGGCATGAATTAAACCCTAGGTAAGAATGCAATATCCGAAGAAATTGTTCAGCTCTTGTTAAAAACTTGAAACCTGAAACGCAATTGTAGCATCTTGTGAACTGCCAAAGTTTTTAAATTACCTCAAAACGGATTTGTACAAACTTTGGTTTGTCAAAAACTTTGTTTGTATTTTCGTTTTTGTTTGTTTAACGTAGTTCTAGGTTTATTCGTCGCATCGGGTCATGCTATACCTTTTTGGAAAACTCATTTCACGCGCTAACAAGTGTTTGATTGACGCCTTCAGTGCTTGGAAATCGCAAATGGCAAAGAGAAAATGGCATATTTTTAAAGTACTAACGATAAAATAAATATTTTTAAATCGACTCAGTCCTACTATTTTCCGGACAACCCCTGTATACGGTATATACTAAGTTTGCTACCGCACAACGATGGTTTCAACGTTTTCGTTCTGGTGTAGAGGTGGTCGAAGATGCGCCGCGCTCCGGAAGGCCTGTCGTCGAAAATTGCGATAAAATCGCTGAATTGATCGAAAGAGACCGGCATAGTAGCAGCCGTAGCATCGGTCAAGAGCTGGGCATGAGTCATCAAAAATTCATTTCAATTTCAATAAAAAAATTCAATAAAAATTTGACTTTTTTGACAACCTATTATACATAATATATAATTTATTCTTTCGTCAATATAATATTAGAAAAGAATCTGTTCCTTTGAAAATATCCAAATATTATTTTTATGACAAAAACTGAAAAGAGCCAAAAAATCTTGCGAAAATATAATTAATCCGCTCAAACATGATTAAGTGATGAGCAGGAGTCATTTAATCATTTTTGACTGGATTAATTATTTCTTCGCAAGAATTTTTGGCTGTCTTTTTGCAAATGAGTACTGATTTCACGATTGGGTAATTGTCTCTTAATGCAAACTGGCAGTTACATGAGTAGAAGCAGTATAAAGACCTAAGTGTGTATATTATTCAAGCAATCGGAACATTATTTATTGTTTTATAATCTTTAATTTCTGATTTTTTATCACATTTGTGAGTGTAGAAAATATCTTTTATATATTTCAATAAAAAATGTCAAAAATATATATTTTGTTATTTATGTATGAGTATATTCTCACGAGCAAATAGCACCGGCTTGAAACACACACTACTTTCTTTCCGTATTATTTTGCTCATAAGGTCATACAGGCGTTAGCCACCTTCGTTCCACGGCTGCGGACCGCTACTCCTCTCACAGCAATACTCATCACTCGCTGCTAAAGCTGCTCATATCACAGTAGCATTATGATTAATTGCATTACTGATCGAACTCATGAATTTTGGCAATTCATAAAACATGTTCGCGCTGTGGCAAAAGCGATTGCAGAATGTGCTTTATAAATTTCAAGCCTAACAAATGAGCTTGTTACTGTGGGCGCTTGTGCGTATGTGTGTTTGCGTGTGTGTGCGCTTAATCACAATGCATTCCATGGAATTTCCAAACACTAAAATGTGAAACGTGTAGCTTTTTGGGAGAATTATTACCCAAAATTGATTGTAATTAGACGGTCGACCGTTGTTGTTGTAGTAGTAGTAACCGACACGGCCATCCGATCGTGCTCGTTATTCACACAAACCTATATGTATATTAATGGACATACACATATACTATATACCTAGAGTATATTGCTAATATTGGTCATCCATTTCGGCTCGGTGGCCATATTGCTCGACTGTATTGGTGGTATTCTGCGAACCACTTAAGCGGCAGTTATGAAGCGTTGCGGCTGCCCTATGGTCCAACATGGCCTTCACTCTATTACACACACACACAAACATACATTTTGTTTGGCATATGTATACATGTGCATTGGAGAGCATTGATTGCAAGGTGTATGTGTGCTCTGGGAAATGTGAATGTAATTTTGCATGGATGGTGGATAAATTTGTTTGTTCGCTTAAAAGCATATTTAAAACCATCGAGGCAATACTTCTCGTTGTTGTTGATGCTGTGGCTAGCGTTTAGCAACTCGGCTGTAGCAGTCATTGTATGATATCGATGATTTATGAAATTTTGCACTGAGGCGGCAAAATTGTGTTGCATTTAATTGATTGCAAATGCAAATGTCAATTATGCGGCATTATCTTATGGCCATTCACTAATGACATATGTCGTAAAATTTGATGCGATTACGTATACAAAGGTTTTATTATAACAAAATTGTAAATCGCTTGCATTTTCATAAATTTCTTCTGTCGAATCATAGGCGATTGAGTCGACTAGTTACTGAGGCGTAAAATATCGAAAATCTATGTGTTTGGAGGTGTTGGTCTGACATATTCCTTATTTAAGTAAGGGATCTATGTGCTGTAAGAGATTATCATTTCTAATTAAATACGAGTTTTTCTGTTATGAAAACGAAATGCTGCTCTTAGTAATGCCTATTGTTGCCTGAATCAATCCCAACATCAATAATTTCCGGAACATCAACTGATTTTGGACGACCTTTACGATATTCGCCTTAGCGTGATCGACGACCTCAATTGAATTAAACATAACATCGATAAAGACTGGTTCTTGAAGGAGCTTTGTCGCAAAAAATTTAACTAATTTCATCGACACACTGTTGCTGAGTTAATTTACATTGAAAGTTATGAAAAAAAATAAAAACTTTAATAGAATTGAGATGAATTTTTTAAGCTAAAATATCAAAAGTCGCGATAAAGTTGAGAGTTGCTAGATTGGAAGACTAGAATTTCCAAATCCCACCAAAAAAACGGCAGCATTTGTATAAGTTGTGATAAAAAAACTTGTTCGGAAACTAGTCCTCAGTACGACAGTTTCCTTCCTTTCAGTGAGCTTTATACCGCACATAGATTAGGTTAATCTGGTAGGCAAATAAATTATGCATAGCCCAGTTTTGGTCTTTTCCGATACCAGATGGAGTTCAGTTGCTAGGTCCGAGAGGACTTTTAACAGACTCTGCGGCCTCACTATCGATACCTCTTCCAGTGTATCATACCGTGGGGACCGCAGATGTTTACATCGTAGTCTTGCCAATGTAATGGTGTCCTGCTCTAGTCTTCACGTTCTGTCAGCCCCAACCTGCGGGCGTTTGTCTTCACCAGACAGTGACCAGTTAGTGTTACCATCATGTTCCTACAGTTTCTTTTATCGGGTGCCAATAGGAATTTTGTATTGCTTGTATCTGCTAACACCGCTTTGCTTCCCAAGACACTTCTGGCCGACATGTGATACGAGGTTACTACCTGAATGCTTGGCTGTCTAAATAGATTTTGACTCTGGAGTTGCCTGCAGTTACATTAGAGGCCAGCTCCGTGGCTTTCGCAATAGCAAAAATCTCATCTCCGGTTATGTACAGGTAGGTAGATTTCTCTACGCCTGTCCACTATACTACTGCACCGTAGAGCAGAATTAGTTTTACAAGTAGCGTTCCAAAGTAAACAGGACTTAAAAAAAAACAGAAGAAATGGTTTTTTCGGCAAAATCAATTTATTTTATTCAAAATAGTATCCTTTTGCATCAATACAGCTTTTTCCATGGTCTAAAAGCATATCGAACGAGTGTTTTAGCTCGTTGGCCGGTATGGCCGCCAGTATGGCATTGCAAACCTTTTGAATGGCCTCTACGTCTGCAAAACGCTTTCTTTTCATTGGCAAATGCATTTTTCCGAAAAGGAAGAAGTCACACGGTGCCATATGAAGTGAATACAAGGAATGGTAAATGGTTAAAATGTGATTTTTGGTCAAATAATCGGTCACAAGCGTCGATCGATGAGACGGCACATTATCGTGCAGCAAACGCCAACTTTCGTATTCGCGATATTCGGGCCGAACACGTCGAATACGGCGCACCAAACGCTTCAAAACTCCAAGGTAGAATACCGCATTAACGTTTTGGCCGAGTGGAACAAATTCTTTGTGGGCAATACCCTTGGAATTATTAAAATAAACCAGCATTGTCTTAACTTTTGACTTCGCAATTTCTTAGATTCGGTTCGTCCGGTACCATCCATTTTGGACTCTGGCGTTTCGTTTCGAGATCATAATGTTGGCTCTTTGGTCTAAGCTCATTTTCGCACCGATAACACAAACATACTGACACTTGAAACGCAATAACTTCACTTCCAATTAACAAATCGATAAAGATAGCAGATTCTAATGCACCAGTCGACATATAGATGGCGCCACCAGGAGGCGCTAGATTCAAAAAGTCCTGTTTACTTTGGAACGCTCATTGTACTATAGCTGTGTGGCTCTAGTGCATGAGAGAGGCAGAGAGCATCCAGGTTGTGCTGAGCATCTGCCTACACGCATATAAAACATTGCTAGCTTACCTCACTCTTTCTTCCACATTCTGCTTCCACAACAGTTTGCTGTCCAAGACTACCCCAAGGTACGTGGTGCGGTCCCTGAGATAGAGTTGTGTCCCTTTTGTCGATAGAAACCCCCATCGAGTAATAGCGCAAATATTCTAACTTGTTCGAATGGACCTTTCTAGTATTTGAAAATTAATAACAATAAAAATATATTAAGAGCAGCAGCGTCTGAACATGTACTCTACACGTTGATCATTTAAATAAAGAATAACTGCCGAAATTTTATTTTAATACCTTCAGTGAAAAATTCTACAATTTTTGCGCGCTAACTGATATTGTCAGGTGTAGAAAAGCGTAAAAAGTCAGCCAATGAAGCAAGTTAACGCAGTACAAAGGGCTCAAATTTAACTGAACTCATTTTTATGCCTCAACACACACGGCTTTGAAAGGAATTTCTCTGTGAAAGCAAAAGTCACAGTTACTTGCATTCATGCATTTGCAATAAATAATATATGAAATGCTTCCATATATATTAAACAATAGAAATATAGAAGTTGCAATAGCAGCAAATTTGCGAAGAATTTCGAATCTACAAGAATCTGCTAGAATCTAAAATTTCGCATACAATTTTGCGCTTTTCTTTTGATTAACTTCGTTCGTGACTTAAGTTTTCTACAAGCATTAAATGCTAAAATAAACAAAAATAAAACGAAATCGAATAAAAAGTCTGGAATAATAAAACGCTCAGCAGAATACTCCGGGAGCGTAAGTTAAATGCAATATTGGTGAACAAAAAGGAGGAAACAGCGGCGACAAAAAGTGCATTGGGCAAATGCTAACGGTGTGCATAGAAGAGGGCGTGAGTGGTCACACAATTCGAATGGCATTAATCTTACAAGCGCACAAGACGTCGTCTACAGCACTTGAAGCGGTGAGCCCGGAACATTGAGTTGCTTAGTGAAGAAGTTGCGCTTTGGTCGTGGAGAAAAGCGCAGTACAACGGTGAAAATTGTATGAAATATATAAATACAAATAAATAAAAAGCATGCAATTGTTATGTTGTGCGCTGCTCTCTACTCTATATATAGAGTATACATCAGAGAGCTTGAAAATGCAAACAAAATTGCTTGCGAGGGACAAAACAGTTTGAGGGAAACCGACATTGCAACATGGACTGTGCAAATATTTGCTGGTAACAACAGCGCTTTAGGTGTCGCACGACTTCTCTTATGTTGCTGCCACTTTGGTTACACCTTAAACATTTCGAAGTAGTATAATTATTTTTTTTAAGTTTGGAATATTTGTATTTAAAAAAATCAAACAGGAAGAGGCGTTTACTTCGGGTGCACCGAAGCTAGAATACACTTCACAGTTGCATTTTTTATGGCAACTAAGACCCGATCTGAAAACGTAACTGGCTAACGGTTCGAATCCAAAGGAAAACGGTTTGCTAGTTCTTTCTAACCACGTCTTTTTATTCAAAATATTTTTCTGTCGAATTAAGGTTACTAATAAGAAAAATAAATCTTGTATGAAGATCTTTAACTTGATTTTGAATAGTCAGTTTGAATGACAGCTAATGCTATAATCGCTCGATCTAAATAATTTGTTATGTGAGAGTCTATGCCAATTTTTTGCAGACATCAAGTCAAATAAACAATTTTCCATACAAATAATTGATTTTGAACCATTAGTTTATATGACAGTTATATGCTATAGTGGTCCGATATCGTCGGTTTTGACGCATGCGCAGCTACTTGGGGACGTTTGCAAAAATACAATTTATTAAACGGTCTGGTACTGTTTTACCGAAACTCGTCGTGACCGTACAAGCGATGGCTACAAGAGACAGTAAGAAAACGACTGAAAACAACACAAATTTTCTGAAATTTTATTAGATGATTAGAATGAATAGATGACAAAGTTAAACTCAATGAGATAGTTTACTTCATTGATATCTCAAAGGAATGATAACGTTCAGACCAAAAAATTGTTCGTCGAATGATTTTTGCGCGATGAAAGAAAATACAACCGCGAGGGATTTTTTGGCGAGGCGAAGTTGTTGGAGAACGGGTACATATTGTTTTTACACGGAAGGATCGAAGTTAAGAGGGAGAGTAGGAGTAGCGTATTTTGTTGGGAACTCTCCATCAAGCCTAATTACAGGTTACCAGACCACGGTATGGCTGTACTGTTACGAAGTGCAACTTCCATCTGAGATACGCGGATTCACTCTGATAACTGAGAGGCTAAACCAGCTTTAAGCTCGCTTACTATGCGCTTAGAAGTAGGCAATGAGTGTATGAATTCATAAGCAATGGTTTGAATCTACTTATATATTAGAGCTGTATGGGTTCCCGGTCACAGCGGAATCATCGAAAACTGAAATTACACCCAGTTGGAAGCGAGTCGTATTTCCGATGGCCTCTTGTTTACTGACGTTGAACTAACGGACCTAAAATTAAAACCAGAACTTGTTCGACGGCGAAATCCCTCTGGCCCAGAATGTTCCGTAAGAGATCCTTCGAACTTTTTGTTTCTTGGCTAAGTCAATTGTAGGTGTTCTGACTAGATATTGTACAATAGCTTCTCACGCAGTGTTGCTAAATATTTGACAAACACTGTTTGCCAATGCTATGTTGAGGAAGGTCGTCGTATTGGAATCATCTTGTCACTTTCTCCCCTATTGCCCGGCTTTTGCCAGACTAAGATTGAAGCACCTCAGTAGATATACCTTTGACAATTCTATCGAAGTGGCTGAGATTTATATTAATATTTACTACTAAACTATTTTTAAATTGGGTTCAATCGTCTTGGAAAATAAGTGTCAGCCGCCCCATACTATTACAAAAAAATCGTTGTATAAGATATCCTTTGTGTGGTATGAGCACTATGTTTGTTCAAATTCCTTTCGAGTGCAAGTCTGAGAAAAGCGTATTTTTCATTTCTCGCTTCATGGCACTTTGTCAATTCCATTTATTCGTTGTGCTCATAACTGTTTCCACCATAATTTTTTGTTTGCCACTTGCAAGTACTCGGAATTTATTTATGCAATTTTCCTTTAGCTGTTTGTGTGCAAATTTGTCATTCGTTTTATTGTCTGAACTAATTTAAGTCGCATAGATCTTCGATGTAAATATTTGGCGTATGCAAAGAATTGGCTCCAACGCGGTGGCCTGGACGCACGCGGCACAGCAGTCTCGTGCTGTTTGGCGATTTGCATTTCACCTCGTTTTCATTTTTTCTACAATCATTTTCCACGGCTCCTATGCTTTCATTTTACCTTCCTTTTTAAAGTTACTCTTTACTCGCGGTTCTTTTTTTCGCATGCTATCGCTGCGGGCTGGAAAGGTTTTCTTTTGTATGTACATATATATCTCTTTCGGGCTACTTACTTATTGCTTTGATAAATTTTGCGTCCTTTGTTCTTTTATTTTCTTTCTCAAAGGAAACATATAGACAACCAGACAACTTATATAGAACAAGCATCTGTACGAATTTTTACATCTTTTCGTGAATTCACATTCGCCGTTTGGTGCTTTCCTACAGCAGGTCCCTCCTCCCTTAATGACGTGTAGCTACTCTTAAATCAACCAATAATTGTTCCTGTATCGTGTTACCTTTTTCCAGCTGTCTGGCCTTTTGTGCGTGCAAGTCCTTTTGGCGTATTTGATTGTGATTAGGTGCGTGGATACTAGGCACTTCATTGTTGCACAAGCTTTCGAATGAAGTCAGGGATGTACATTTAGCGGCGTGGTCTTAGATTTTACACTAAACAATGTATAAAAAAGAGAAAATCCTTAACTTTGGCTGCACCCGAGCTGTAATAACTTGAACTGAATTTTTATAGCAAACATGCAACCGTTCTTTCTGGTTCTGTATTTGATAAAAGCAACCTTCAAATTGAACTAAGGTTACTTAATAAAGAAAAGGGATCTCGTATGAAGATTTTCATCTCGTTTCTTATTGGCTTATTTGGTTGAAGGTCCGATTTAAATAATTTGTTCGGAGATTGTAGCGTTGCCTTGAACAATTATATAAGCCAATATGAGCTGGAGGTATAACAGTTTTTTAAATGATATATGCAATTATGCACACGTCTTTCTCCCACTGAGCTCTTTTGTCAGAACCGCCGATATCGACCCACTCTAACATGTAATCGCCAAATAAACTGACCGAACGAAATGACGAACTCTTTCACTGTATCATGTACCTGATACCTGACATACAAACTGTCTGCACAAAATCAACTTTTTGTAAGAAATGTTTTGATTTGTGAAATGTATTATGGTCAGCTTAACCGAAATTAACATTGAGAAACTATGCAGTTTAGGCAAGCCAAATCGATTCAGCTCATAACGTTGCCCTTTATTAATTCTTTATAGAATCTGAGACATTTCCTTCTGGATGTTATAACAGCTCAAAGCTTAAAAAGTGTGCATGAACTTACTAGCTGTGGCAAGCTACTTCCATATTAAATTTGGCTGGAAGCCTAGCCGCAAGTTCAGGCTGTACAAATATTGGTTTTTTATTTGAAACACAATCCGTTTATGTCGTATCCGAATACTACATAATAAATAGCTAAATGTTATTCTCATGTTGAAATTATTTTCGTTTTTCCTACAACACACTCGCATCAGAACTAAGAATCCATGATTTTTAAGTTAAAAATTCAGAAGATGGAGTTTCCTATAGACGCTAAAGTATCATATGTATGTAAGTGATAATGTTATAAAAAGTATAACTACTGATCTCAAAAATTTCAACTCTTCGACAAAGAATTTAAACTGATACGAAATCACTCTTACCGGAGCTGTAGCAATGCGGTATGGATTCTTCTTCTTCTTTACTGGCGTAAATACCGCTTACGCGATTATAGCCGAGTTAACAACAGTGCGCCAGTCGTTTCTTCTTTTCGCTACGTGGCACCAATTGGTATTCCAAGCGAGATCAGGTCCTTCTCCACCTGGTTCTTCCAACGGAGTGGAGGTCTTCCTCTTCCTCTGCTTCCACCGGCCGGCGTCGAATATTTTCAGAGCTGGAGTGGTTTTGTCCATTCGGACGACATGACCTAGCCCAGCGTAGCCGCTGTCTTTTAATACGCTAAACTATGTCAATGTCGTCATATTACTCATACAGCTCATTATTCCTTCGAATGCGCTATTCGCTGTGGCCAATGCGCAAAGGACCATAAATCTTTCGCAGAAACTTTCTCTTGAAAACTCGCAACGTCCAAAGTAGCATCTGTTGGCAAGAGTTATCTACAACTTCGAAGTTGTGATTGTCAAAAGTAACGTGGGTGCTTAGTCGCGAGTGGGACGACTGTTTGTTTGATAACAGGAGATATTTCGTCTTGCCCTCGTTCACTACCAGACCCATTTGCTTCGCTGCCTTATCCATTCTGGAGAAAGCAGAACTAACGGCGCGCATGTTGAGACCAATGAAATCAATATCATCGGCATATGGTACCCCAGCAGCTGTACAATCTTACAGAAGATTGTACCTGCTCGATTAAGTTCGGCATCTCGAATGATTTTCTCCAGCAACAGATTGAAGAAGTCGCACGATGGGGAGTCGCCTTGTCGGAAACCTTGCTCGGCATCGAACGGATCGGAGAGGTCCTTCCCGATTCCTAACGGAGCTTTTGGTATTGTTCAACGACAGTTTGTTTATTAGTATGGACTACGCCAAAGTAATTGCGATAAAGTTGGTCATTTGAATGCCTATTTATTCCCTGGTAATTTCCAAATACTTTCAAAGGAATAGATTACGTCCTTGTAATCATCGATTATTTGAAACATATTCTGATCAGTCACGGCGTCAATATTAACATGCTAGACAATGTAATCCAGTCTCTCTTAGCAGTTAGGAAGCAACTGCAAAATAACACGGAAATTTTATCATGATTTCCAATATGTTCTCAGCATTTGTTAAAAGTGATATGACGACAAGCATCAATGATATACTAAATAAAACTACCGGAAGTACTTAATATTCCTGGATATATGTCAGACTATATTTCACATAGTTAACCCATCCAAGCGTTTCTAGAAGATTGTGGTAGATATTTATGTTGACCGATATCGAGTTATTAGCACAAATAAAATATTATATGACGTAGGAATTTTTGCTCGAAGGCGTATCTGGATGTTGTATATACGAGTATCAGTGAACGGCATCAGATCCGCTGAAGTTCCGATTACACCCGACTTTGAGATCATTCGGGCGACACAATAGATACACAAGTGCTGATTTGAGGGTAACCGATTTTAGTATCAAGAAAGCCGAGTTTTAAATATTGTATGTGATATGCCTATACAAAACCACACTCGTTAAACAGCTAGCTTCAAAGAGCTTCAAATGAGCGGATTTCATTTTAGAGAGATTTCTTGTCAGCTTTCAATTAACTTTTTTTCAGACTGTCAGACTATTGCACTTTCAGGCAGAAGTGACAGCTGCATATGTACTTCTATGAAGTGCCGTTTATTTAAGGGAGGTATGTATCCACGCCACGCTGGCTGATAGTGAGCTCAAAGCTAGAAAAACAGACTAGTTGTAGCATCAAGCTACTTCCACATTAAATTTGGCTGGAAAGCCTAGCCGGAATCGTCGGAAACTCTATGGCCGATGAGCTTGCAAGAAAGGACACCCTTACATAAATTATAGATGGGAACGAGCAGGTGCTACCCTGTCTCGGACTCTGGATTTAAGGTCCATGGAATTACAAGATCATTGCAAAGATAGGTGTCCTAACTGGTCATTGTCCCACTGGCACTTACGCGAGGAGTTTAACGATTTCAGAAGACGCAATTTGTCAAAGTTGCAGGGAGGAATATGAGCTGGAAACATCTAGACACTTTCTTTTCCATATTAAGTCTGGAGCATCCCAGTTGCCATACTGGGCGAATCAGAATAGATATTAGCTCGCCAAGAAATTTGTGACTTCCTCTGTACCTATGAGTTCGTGGTGTCACGAAAAATCAACCTAATCTATGTATGTATATACTTGTAAGGCTTTCCCTACTTTTTGATTCATAGAAGATTCAATTCCACGTGGGTTATATTCCAACTCAATGAACCTTCATTCCTTGAAATTGCTTCGTACTGAATTTAAGCTTTAACGCAAACGTTTATGGGAAATGTTATTGAGATCTTTGTCGACCCAATTGGTACATTCCCAGCACAAGTACATCGAATATTGGCACTTCAAGATGTATTCTACTTATTAAAATGCAATTGCATTTATTAAACTCCACTTTACCACACAATGCTGGTGTGATACGCATACATGTATGTATGTATGTACATAAATGGCTGCTTTTGGGAAATATCAAAGCCGAAGCACAGTCTCTGAATTCCTTGCAGCTGAGAGTAAATATGCTTTTGTATCAACAAGCAAGAACACATGCAAACACCCATGTCGCCGAGTTGCGCCTCAAAACACACAGCCAATTGCATATTAGTGTAAACCAATTTGCTGCCAACCAATCCCCGCACGCCGCTATGCGTCGCCCAAGGGGCAATTACTTGCATGCCGTTGCAGTGTGCCTGGCCGTCGCTGTGGCACGAAATTAGCACCACTAGCTGGGAACACAAAGCCACCAATCTATTTATTTGCATATGCGCTTTCATGCAAATCTATGTGTGTGTGTAATCATATGAGCGCATATGCATGAACACTGCATTTATACCACCACACCACCAACAAGAGCAACAACACTCTTGAGTTTGGATGAAAATGCGTTTTTGCAATGTTCACTTTTAGTCTTTTTGCCTCAGTTGAGCAGCATTCTTCCACTCTTGGCATTCAGCTTTGATATTCTTGCTCGACAATGTCGGGTCTTACTTTACCGGGTGCCTCCTGACTTTGCCGTCCAACTTTTGTGCAACTGTATATGTAATTAAGTGTGCCGCAACGATACCGTTGCTCTGCTGACATGGCCGACCACTGTTGCCGCCACTGAACTTCAGGTTACGCATCTGCATGCCAATACCGCCATCGGCGTCTACTGTTTCGAAAGTATTCGTGTATCAAGCGGCAGCGAGCGTCGGTGTAGTGTTCGTTTAGGAATTTGGGTAGTTTTTATTTAACTCTTTCAGAGGTGCAAACGATTAACTTTATGTGATAGTAGCATTTAAATTAATAATGCTCGGCGCTTAAAGCCACACACCTGGCAAAAGGCGACGATGCGGAACATAAGTTATTTATTCTAATTTAACTTAAGCCGAGGAAGGAAGTTTTGGCTGAGTATGTGATTTCGAATAAACATTTCGTGAGAAAGAAAATTTCCAATAAAATATTCATAATATCTTTTAAAGTGAGAAAAATTATTAAAATCACTTTATTTACGCAACCGGATTGCTAGGAACTACACCATCCTCTTCTAGCTTCCTTTTGATATAATGTATCAAAATCAAAAAAGTTCTCTAATATCTATTGCCCTTTGACAGATGATGGCAAATCTTCTTCCCATCCCTTGAGTGCCAAAAAGTGATGTTGTCGTTTCCAGTGTTGGGGACTGTGATTTCTGTACAGGCAAATTGTCGTAGCTGCGAACTTTTAACCCACGAATCGATTCGGTGCAGTGCCACATCGGTTTACTCAGGACCGTTAGGGAAACATTGCTCCGTACGCCGGCCAATTGAGTAATCTATTTCAATTTGGCTGGAGTTGTGGGTTGTACCCCCGCAATATCGCTTTAACCAACCGCTTGGTTGGTCGTTGTTGCCGAGGAGGTCTGTGCGCGAATCGTATCCTCCAGTTAGACGCACGCACCCAGAAAGCAACAGCTCCGAAAGCAGTCGCAGATAGCTGAACGGCCTGTAGTAGCAGGTCAGTTGCGAGGTAAGGTAAAACGAATAAGCAATTCCCTACGATGAGCGGCATTAGTGGAGGATTCTGCATAAAAGCTGGCAGATTCTCTGAGTGTCCCTCTCATCATGCATTTTCATGATAAAAAAATAAAAAAACCCAGGCGCGCCGGACCTATAATGGGCGGCTTTCTGGTCAGCGTCTGTTCACCATGTTAGGTGCGACTGATATAACAACCTGACCGTACACAACGCGTCGCACTAGGAGTCTCTGGAAGTCTCGGCGAGGCTCAATTTCAAGGTGCATATTGAAAAAGCCTGTGGTAAGGCGGATACAGTGACTGCGGTCTTGTCGAGAATCATTGCAAACATTGGTAGCCAAACTAAAGTAGGAGAGCTCTGTTAGCTAAAGTTAGCCGGTCAATGCTTATGTACGCAGCTCCGATAGGGGGGACAGGCAAGAGCTTTGCCCAGGTTATACGCTCTTACATTTGCCTGTGCATTGCATCGAATGGTGTCGCATGAAGAGATTGCTATCATATCTGGTCTTATGCCACCGAATATAATGGCCTCTGATATATAATAAGTAGAGTCTATTATAAGATGAAAGCCATGAACAGGCCCTAACGGTGGACGAGCGCAAAAAGTAGAGAAAGATAAGTTTTGATGAGTGGCAAAAGCAATGGAATGCGACGGATAAAGGAAGATGGACATATAGGTAAATTATGAATGTACCAGCCTGGATTGACTTGGATTAACGCAGTTCTTGTCGAGCCATGGCTGTTTTAGGGAATAACTACAAAAATTTGGCCATGATAATGAAACACAATGTTCCTTCTGCGGAAATGCGGCAACGAACGCAGAGCACATCTCTTTCTCCTGCTCAAGGTATGTAGTGAACAGAATCACCATGGAAGAACTAACAAACGAAAGGATGACGCCCGACAACATAGTGAGTCACAAGCTGCGATCAGAGCTGGTGTGGGCTAAAATGAAGGAGTGGGCTGCAATAGCGCCCCATGAACTAAGAATGAAAGAACGGCACCGGAGAAGCATAAGACCATATGAATAACCCAGGGAGAGGGTGTCAAGAGGCACTTATCTCCCAGCTTGGCACTGCGAAGTTGTACTTAACGGCCGTCCCGCATGTCCGAATACAAGCTACAGCAGCCGGAGTTAGGGGTTTAGTACGTAGGCAGACTGTTCATTTGTAAAAGTTCTTGAATAAATTCGCTTCGAAACTTAAAACTTAAGAAAGATTGAATTAAACATCATGCACTTTTGATAGTATTCTAGTTAGTACTCAAAGGAAATTGTGTTTGCGGTGCGATTTCTCAGTCATGCCATAAATATATTAGTCCATGCTCAATACTACTAAAAATTACTGAATTACTTACTTATATGTAAATGTTATTTCTCTCGTCATACCGATCATATTTAATAATTCCAGAACTAATTTCTCTAGTGTAGATTTTATTTCACAATATTGGGGCAATCTCAGTTTTACTTTGCTTAAAAAACAAAAATTCCTTCTTCAATACCCGTTACCTGTTAGAAAATAAATTTAAATACATTGTTTATCTCGAAAGAAAATTCACGTACAATTTTCACAGATGATATTATTATATAAATACAACAAAGTTCTGTAATTTTTTGTATACAAAACAGTTCATTTAAATATTATAAGCGGTTAAAATTATGCATCAAATGTTCTGAGGATTCATATAAGGCTTCAGAAATGCTTTGTTGCTCATACGACATGGTGTACTGTATGAAATACTGAGTTACTGAGTCGCAGTGAATTTATCGTATGACTTAAACTGCGAATGATTTTAAGAAAGATGATTTCAGTGAAAAAACTAATTCAGATAATGAGAACAGACTTATTTTAGCACGGTTTATATAAAAAGAGCAAGTTTATGTTATATCCTGTTTTTAGGACAACAACTGAAACTTCAGGAAGTGCTTGCAAAAAAATCTCAACCTTGAAATTTACGAACACTCTAACGAAACATGACAACGATGCTATTTAAAATTTCCGCCGCTTCAAAAGAAAACAAAATCAAAAAGCGAGGTAAGACTTCAGAGAAGTAGAACATTACACAGAAACCCAAAAGTACCAATTATTCGATGCATTATAAAACGTAGTGAAAAACTTATGAAATCTTCTATAAGAGTGCACAGCTGCTGGCGTATGTGGCATTGGCCTCAACATCCGCGCCGTGAGTTCTGCTTTCTCCAGACTGGATAAGGAAGCGAAGCAAATGGGTCTGGTAGTGAACGAGGAAAAGACGATATATCTCCTCTCATCAAACAAACTGACTTCGCATTAGTGACTTGGCTCCCACGTCATTGTTGACAGTAACAACTTCGAAGTCCTAGATAATTTCGTCTATCTTGGAACAAGCACTAAAAGCAACAACAATGTCAGCCACGAAATCTAACGCCGAAAAACTCTTGCCAACAGATGTTACTTCGGACTGAGTAGGCAATCGAGAAGTAAAGTACTCTGCTAGGTGGTGCAGAGGCATGAACGATGACAACATTTGATGAATCGACGTTACGAGCGTTCGAGAGAAAAGGAAAAGTTCAGCGAACTAAGAGACAGCGGCTACGCTGGCTATGTCATGTCGTTCGAATGAACAAAAACACTCCAGCTCTGAGAGTATTCGACGCTGTACCCGCCTGAGGAAGCAGAGAAAGAGGAAGACCTCCACTCCGTTGGAAATACCAGGTGGAAAAGGATCTGGCTAAACTTGTAATCTTCAATTGACAACAAACACCGACAATGAAAAACTACAGGCGCGCTGTTGCATACTCGGCTATAACCGCGTAAGCGTTGTCTGCGCCAATAAAGAGAAAGAAGAAAAAAAATTTGTATTTGTTTTATGTTAATCTAAATTTAATCGATAGTAAAATTAGGTACTTTGGACACTCAATAAAACAGGACTTATAACAATTTAGTTGTAAAGGATTAAAGAAATCTTGGGAAAACAATCGAGGGAGACAAGCTGGATACATATCTTTCACTTTTGTATATATTGAAATTTTCCTCCAAAATAATAATGTTTTCGACTAACTTTGACGATGTTTCACTGCCGGTTTCATTGATTAGCGCCACGGTGCATCGGTCGAAAAGAACTCTGTGCGTACAAATATTCACGAACGATGTGGCCCATCTTTTTGTTCCTTTATCATATCCCCTTCAGCATCTTTACTATTAACGGGCGTTCAACAGTTTGTTATATCTTATGTATTTATCTGTAACAGTGTTTTTGCGATAATGTCCGATAGTGTCCATAAAGCTTTAATGGGATTTATCAAACCGCTTATGTTTTGTCTGTTGAATTATCCAAATAAGTCTCAAAATTTATCAATCACTGTCAAATCACTGTTTCTTTTGGAAATGAAATTACTTTTTTAACTTTTCATAGAAACTACGAAAACTTTGCTCTTCTCTACTGCCAAATGGTTATAAAACAGGTTAGTTTTCAAAAGAATTTATGTAACATGGACATATGTATGTATTTATCTCTCAAACAACTTCGTCAAGTCTTAAACAATACATACCAAATTCAAAAACTCAGCACTCTAGGCGGACAGAGGTTTTCTTCAGCTTGTGTCGAGTATTCCTTTATTTCTTTACAGTCGACTTACCGCCAATGAAGGCTTGAGAAGTAAAATGTTCTAAAAAATTCGAAAAATCAAAAATTAATATCAGTTCATTTGCATTAAATGATTTATATTTGTAATATAAAATTTTGGCATAATTTATTGGTTTTCGGTGCAATTGTTTTAATCATTGCATTCAGAGTCAGAGGGTAATAATTCATATATCCAACCGTTATTACAAACAAATGCTTATGTGTGCAAGGTAAATGTGTGTGCTTATGCAAAACACTATTTTTCGTATCTGCTCCATCATTTTGAGTTAGTATTTTGGATTAATTCAACCACATAATTTATAATGACAAAACATGGAGGCTGTGCGCTTGGTGACGCATAGACACTTCCCTTACATGCGCACATACCTACATATGCCTGTAAGTGTGCGTGTGTGTACATGCGTGTTTGTTTTATAACATATTCCGTTGAATGTGGAACAGAAGCAACAAGCTGCGCAACTGCTGCTACTTGCCACCGAATGTTGCAAATTTTGGCATAAACAAGTACGCAGGTTCGGGCGTAGTTACCGCTAAAATAAATAAATGACAACGCAACAAATAACTGTATATTTATAAATGTATAAATTTCGCTCTACATATGTGGGGACTTACACGAAATATGCATAGATACATACATAGACAGATGTGTATGGAAACGAGCTCGCAAGTGACGAGTGAACACCTAGAAGCTGTAAATACACCAACACACTCAACCGCATCGCCCGTAAAGCGCACAAATCAGTTGTCCATATGTATGTACGTATTTATGTATGTAGGTGCATGTATGCGTATTTGTGTATGTAGCGATGTGCGTGGAGCATTGAGTGTGAATATTTTTAACCGCAACACAGCGCGTCATTTGCTCGCCACTTTGAAGCAGCGGCAATAAAACCGAGACCACTGTTTCATTTCGCTCCGATGTAGTTTTCATTTTTCATTTTTAAATTTCGCTCCATCGTTTGCTTTTCCCTATTTTGGTGTTTTTGTTGTTTTTTTTTTGGCGGTTAGTTGATGAGGTTGTGTGCGTTGGCGCTCATTCGAACGCACTTACAAACAATTGGCGGTCGCAGTATGGCTTGGGATATTGGTTCGCGGTTTCGCGACGCCACCCGAACACGTGGGTGTTGAAAGTGATGCGCATGGACAGCAGCCTAAAAACGATAAATTTCCAATCACCATGCTCAATTTGTTGCTGTCTACAGCCAAGCTGATGATATACATATGTAAGAATATATGTACATATGTATATACAGTGATGTAGGGGCATTTGTGGATATCATTTTGAATATAGCGTTCAACAAATTTATTTTCCATTAAATTACTACTTTTAAGTGCACGTTTGTAACAGTTAAATGCTTGAACAAATTAGTTTATTCTTGGTCCCATTACCTGGTAAATTATAACTATATTTCATATGGGCGTGCAAAAGGCTCCCATATGAAATATCATATGAAATTAATTTCCTATGCTATAAAGAAGTTTACGAAGATATACATTGGCAGACCTGATATAGTTGTACTCATGTCATGTAAAATGGTGAAATAATGTGATATTGATTGAGACCACTTTAAGTGCTGTTCCAGAAAGTGGTCATAAAAGTTAATCTCTAAATTCACGCTCTGTAAAGAATGTGTTTCGTGAGCTTCGCAGAAACTTATGGTCACTAAAATCGGTCTACTGAGCATATTATTCGCAACACCAACACCCATCTTGAGACCCAGCATTCATTACTGGATAATGTTCGATCGAATAGACCACGTCCAGCACGCAGTGAACAAAATGTAGCAGGCGTAGCTGAGAGTGTGCACGAAGGCAATGGAGAATCGTTTCGGCGCTATTCGCAGCAACTCGTACTGACGTATGAGATGACGTGGTACATTTTACGTCGAGATCTTAAATTGAAAGCATACAAAATACTGCTTATGCAAGAACTGAAGCCGAATTGACTTCACTTCGCTCTATGAGCTCTTGAAAAGTTTCAAGAAGATCCCAAATTTTCTGAAGAGATTCAAGAGCTGCCATTTCATCCAGATACCAAAAGTTTGGCGGAGCTTGTGTGCCGGGGAAATCAACGGAATCATCCATTCCGTAACCGTCAATGGCGACCGTTACGGCGCCATGATAACCAACTCTTTGATGCCTGATATTGAAGCTCGTGATCTCGGCGTAATTTGGTTTTAACAAGACGGCACCACTTCCCACACATAACTTCAAACAATGGATTTATTGAGGGGACCGTTCGGTGGGCAGATATCACAGTCGAAATACTCCAATGAGTTATCGAAAATCAGACTCAATGGATGGGCCATCTAAGACGTAGCAAGGGTCAACATTTGAAAGAGATAATCTAGTGCTAGAATTATCTTCACAAAAATGGAACACTAGGTATCCGATAAGTTAAAATCCGTTCAGAAATGAGTTCTGCTTTTGCTGTAGTGATTTTCTAGATTTTATCTTCCTCCGTATACAAATCGTTACGTTAATCTTATAAATCTACTCACATCGTCTGTAGAAAAAGCTGGACTAATGTTCTTAGTAAAATTTATTGATTTATCTGTTATTATGTACTTCATTTCTCCTATGTTAGATAAACTTTAACGTCCTAGCCGGCTTATCACGTAGATTCAGACCCTTACTTTCAAAGTAGTGTAAAACAAACTGAACTTACCATTCCGACACATTTGACGACTTTTTTTTACCCTGAACAGGTTGCCAAAGTTTGGAACACCCAGAGAAAAACATGGGGGACCTTAAGACCATCTATCTATATATACGAAAACTAATGCTACAATTTTGGACTGAGACTTTGAACACATCCTTTTCTCCTCGTGAAGCTGCTCATATGCAGCTTAACCGTCGATATCGGACCACTATAGCTGCCACACAAATTGAACAATGAAGCTCGTTTAAGGCAGTGGTCTTTACTTGTGAAGGGTATTTTGATTTCAATGTAACCGATGGTAATGTTTTTTCTTGTTATATCTCATTCCAACATATTTGATTTAAACCAAATTTTGGAACTACGAATTTTACCAGCTGGTCTTAACAATCCCGAGACTTAAAAACTATCTTGCCTAGCATGAGTTAGCCAATTCCGATCGTATGCGGTCGTGAGGTTTTTATAGCATATTAAATATCAGAAATATTTGCTTTTCGAGTTTCCGATTCCGAGATTGTGTGGATATAATTGACCAACATGTTGCGCTAGCGCTAGATAGTTGAAAAAATTAAACTTTTGTAGCTATTTTGTTTCCAACTAAAGATATATTATTCTATGATTTTGGAAAATTTTGTTAAAGTAATGAAATAAGCCTTGATTTAACCAATTTGATTAGAGCAAACGTTTTCCACATAACTATGCTCTTTACAATAACCGTAATCGTTGTTTAAAGCAATAATTGAGAAGTGATACCAAATCGGCGAAATATGAGATTTAAATTGTTACAACGTTCTGCCTTGATAAATGCGTATCTATCTACAAATATATAACTCAATGTGAGCCATACATATGTTTTTGTACAAATGTCCTCGCATACGCACCCAACTGCAACGGGACGCATGGGCGGTTTGCCAGCGATAACCGCAAAGTAGCGGTGCGACGACATTACTAATCTGATTACATTCGTGCAGTCAAGTGCGTGCGACGACGCCCTTATGAACCGACCGCCATCACCTGACTAAACAGCAATGACATTTGGTCGAGTCGTCAACGGAAACGGAAAGACACCTTAATAACAGCCACGTATGTATTTACTGTGACAGCGAACAACAATAAGCCACGGAGCGCAACCAACTTTGTACAGGACAAAGCAAATCAGTTTGACTACGGCGACGATTTTTTGGTTCACTGTGCAGGCAAAGCAACTAGAGTATGCGGCTATATACATGTGTGGGTTAACACTTTTTTGGCATACATTAGGTGTGTTCTACTTTTGTATTCTGAGTTGGAAATACTGACTTCATAAAATGTTCAAAATTTAATATTAGAGTTAGCATTGTTATCTCAGCAGATTTAAATTATATATGTTGAATGGCATGAGAAAAAGTCATGAAGCAAGTGCTCTCCACTAACTGTCCTCAATTACTATGCAAAATATCAGCGCGATCTGTCAACCAGTTTGTTTACAGCAGCTCCTTACTTCGGTATATCTCAGTAGTGCGTTGCAATTTTTACAATGGATAAAAATATCGAACAAAGAATTTGCCCCAACTTTTGTATTTCTAACCAAATTTCGTGTGCGGAGCCTTTGCGAGTATTGAAAAAGACTTACGGCGATTCAGTTTTAGCAAAAACACAAGCCTACGAATGGTACAAAACCTTCAAAGGCGGTCGAGAGATCGTTGAAGATCGTTCTGGTTTTCGTCAGGTAAGTGTCTAGCGAGTCTATTTCGTTGATATTTTGTGTATGAAATGCGTTCTTGCTCGACTCGTCCCGATATAGCTGAGTTTTTTTTTTTTTTCAAAAAGAGTACCGTAATAAGGTCTCCATGGACATGCTTGAGTGCGAATTTCGATCCCATATTCATGGAGAGCATAATAAATACCGATGACAGATGTGTTTATGAGTTTGACATGCAAACAAGTCAACCACACCTGAATAGAGGGAAAAAGGAAGCCGAAACTAAAAAAAACTACGCCAAAGCCGCCCAAAATTCAAAGAGATGCTCATTATTTTTTCGATATTCGTGGCTTGGTCAATGAGGAGTTCTATTTCAATTTGCGTGACAACGTCCGTCAATAACGGCCATATTTGTGGAAGAACAATGTGTTTCGAGGACTGGAAAAAAAATAAACCAATGCCTGTTGTTTTTGTTTTCAACGGGAAAACATTGTTAGCCATTGGAAGAAAAGGCCAAAGTGGAAACTATCGCCTGCTTTGGTGATCTGAAAGTCTCGGTGGTCTGGAAACGGTATCAAATTGTTGAAGAACCATGCCAGCAAGGATATGTCGAAGAATAAAGTATACATTTTCATTCAATAAAATGTTCAAAAACTTCTCAGCCTGGCTAGAATGTTGTGAAAGTGGAAATCTTAGATTGGACTCAAAAATTAATTGGCAAGGAAAAGTCCTTTCAAAGCTAAAATGACGGCGTTAGGGCAACCATAATGCATTCATAAACATATATATACATGCGAATATACATAAATACATCTTCTTACTGTATAAAGGCATTTCGGGTTAGCCAACAACTGCAACTTTGCATGTGTTTGCCCTTGTACGTGTGAGTGTACAAATTTGCGGTCTTTGTGCCGTGAGAAATGACTGTTGGCAAGAGTTCTGACTGATTGAGTTTGTATGCAGGTGTAACGCACGCCCTAATTTACGCGCCCTCAGAGCCCCATGCACCTACGTACACATGATATTTATGTATGTATGTTTATAGTGGCAACACAGTAATGCCACCTTATGCTGGTGAGCTTTTGACAAGTTGCGTGTCACCGCCGTCTTATCTTCACATCCAAACTTGTCATGTGCTGCTGCGTTGCCGGGCCGATAAGTAAGTTGGCGACAGCAATATGGCATTGCTGAACCACCCACGACAGCATTGTTAGTTAACTTTGCTGCGTTAGCGACAAACATATTTGCTCGCATGGCCATACTATCAAACCCTGCTTGTTGTTGCTGGTGTATCTACTGCGAGATTTCGGTGCGCTCATTTTTTTCTGCAAAACATGCCAATACTCGTTCATGTTTGATCGTGTACATGTGATTGACATTGTCCTTTCTGGCAAATTTTGCTTTAGCTCGCATTTGACAGCTGCTGGTATTGACTCGAGTATTAGATGGATGATTCTAATAACTCTTATATGCCGAAACAAATGATGCTATTAACTGCAGTCTTAGTGCGTTTTGCATTTTAGTCACATTATTGACGGATAAGCTAGCAAAAATGTAAAGATTAGCTCTATTAACCTTCTTTAACTCTTCCACTTAAAAACGAATTTTCTCGTGTTAAAATATAACAAGTCATTCACCTTATATATATGTATGTACATATAAAAATGAAACGCTTTTACGATATGTGTCCGATCCACAACATGGTAAAAGTTTGTAAAATTATTATTTTACCCCTGTAGAAGGTCCTAACGGAGGCTTTTTTTTGCAAACCCACCGTCGATTTTGCAATATATGTACATATACTTTTTATCGTATTAGGTTAAAAGACAAAACAATTCATATTGTACAGGCTTTGTCCGGAAAGAAATAGGACTGATTTTCTTCCGCCGCGACTGTACTTCGGAGCGTGTGCGCATCGACTGGATTCGGTAGAGGGCGTTCCCAGCTAACGATCGAGCGGCTGGTCAGTTGTCTCCGAGCACCTGGAGAGTGCAATCTGAAAATGCAGCTTTCGTTAGAGCAGAGGTACGCGATTAAATTCTGTCCAGAATTTGCGGCGAGTGAAAGTGTGCCAAGAAAATTTGAACTTGTGCCAAAGTGACCTACAATTTTTGATTAATGTAATCACAGGTGACGAGTTATGGATCTTTGAGTATGATCCCGAGACAAAGAGGCAATCTTGCGAGTGGCACACGGCGGCGTCTCCTTGCCCAAAAAAGCGAAGAATGAGCAAATTCAAAGTGAAAACGATGATTATCGTCTTTTTCGATATCAAAGGCATCGTCCACCATGAATTTGTTCCTCTGGGACAAACCGTCAACGCCAAATTTTCAGTGAAAGTTCTCAAGAGACTCAAACGAGGTGTCAATCGGGTCCGTCAAGACATCGCAGCCGATTGGAAGTTGCACCACGACAACGTCCAGGCTTACACCGCCTTTCTTGTAAACAGCTACCTAACCAAGGCCGGCATCCCTACGCTTCCGCAGCCACTACCAGGGTACAGTAATTTTTCTTTATATACATACATATGTATAGTGATTGTTGTTAATGAACAAGGCTGTTTTTTCGGTCACACCATTAGGAATCGGCAATGCATTTTAAATATCACAAATGAAAATTGAATTGGCAGATGCATCCCTAGACACTGCGGCTACTTTGATAGATGATGGGCGAACGACGCACAGAAATTCATTATAAACTAAACAGAATATTTACCATAAAAAAATAGCGGAATAGCAACAGTGTTGAGATAAAGTTCAAACGTAGTTTGAGAGGAGTGCATGATATCCTCGACAACGACGCAATAAAGAAATGATGTCAGTCCCAAATTCCACGTGAGCGGAGCCGCTGGATTATAATGCATAAGTACTATATTAAAACTGACGTTCCAAAAATAAATAATTATGATGAATGAATGTGTTTTATTTAATTTTCGGTAAATTTTTGATGTAGTGCCAAATAATATTTTACTGACGCCTGTTTTTATACTCTCGCAACAAAGTTGCTAAAGAGAGTATTATAGTTTTGTTCACATAACGGTTGTTTGTAAGTCCTAAAACTAAAAGAGTCAGATATAGGGTTATATATACCAAAGTGATCAGGATGACGAGTAGAGTTGAAATCCGGATGTCTGTCTGTCCGTCCGTCCGTCTGTCCGACCGTCCGTGCAAGCTGTAACTTGAGTAAAAATTGAGATATCCTGATGAAACTTGGTATACGTATTTATTGGCTCCATAAGAAGGTTAAGTTCGAAGATGGGCAAAATCGGACCACTGCCACGCCCACAAAATGGCGGAAACCGAAAACCTATAAAGTGTCATAACTAAGCCATAAATAAAGTTATTAAAATGAAATTTGGCACAAACGATCACACTAGGGAGGGGCATGTTTGGACGTAATTTTTTGGAAAAGTGGGCGTGGCCCCGCCCCCTACTAAGTTTTTTGTACATATCTCGGAAACTACTATAGCTATATCAACCAAACTCTATAGAGTCGATTCCTTCAAGCATTTCAATATACAGTTTAAAAATGGAAGAAATCGGATAATAACCACGCCCACCTCCCATACAAAGGTTATGTTGAAAATCACTAAAAGTGCGTTAACCGACTAACAAAAAACGTTAGAAACACTAAATTTTACGGAAGAAATGACAGAAGGAAGCTGCACTCAAGCTTTTTTTAAAAATTGAAAATGGCGTGGCGTCGCCCACTTATGGACCAAAAACCATATCTCAGGAACTACTCGACGGATTTCAATGAAATTCGGTATTTAATATTTTCTTAACACCCTGATGACATGTACGAAATATGGGTGAAATCGGTTCACAACCACGCCTTCTTCCAATATAACGCTAGTTTGAATTCCATCTCATGCCTTCTCTATATAATATATACATTAGAAACCAATGATGATAGCGGAATAAAACTTTACACAAATACGGTATTTGAAAAATATGTAAATGCGAGAGTATAAAATGTTCGGTGACACCCGAACTTAGCCCTTCCTTACTTGTTTCATTAAGTTCTTATAAATACAATGGCCACTTGTACAAAATCTGTAACGCAAAACTTTTTAGCATTGCTGTTTTGCAGTGTATATATACTTGTCAAATGAATTGTCAAATTGGCAATATTTGCCATGTAAATATCTCTTAATGGTTGTAACGTTAAGACCAGTTATCATTCATTAATATAAGACCTTGTTATAATACATGAGATGTCAAAGTTCACTTTCTTCACTTTGTTTTCTATAAAGTTTAATAGAATTCAACCCAAATCAAGTCATTCTTTCACTCCGATTGACTGTCCGTCCGTCCATAAAATCTGTAACTTGAGTAAAAATTAATATATTGATGAAACTTGGTATGCGGGTCCCGTAGTACAAAAAAAATGCGTAGATAAGCGTAATCGGGCCACTGCCATGCTCACAAATCGTCATTAACCGAAAACCTATAAACTGTCATAACTAAGCACTAAATTAAGATAATATTATGAAACTGTAATTTGGTGCGGAGGATCGCAGTAGCAAGGGGCACCTGTGGGCAAAACAAAACCTCTAATAACTTAATGTTAATATTTCCTAAACCACAAAAGCTACAATAAGCGAGTTCGCCCAACAATAATACTATAAAAACCGCTAACGACAGTGTGAAAGTGGATGAAATCGGAGGATGACCCCGCTCAAAACCTGTTTAAGACCCTAGGTAGCGAATACCATATTTGGACCCAACTTATAGTTAACTCTTGATCGAAAATGTAATGTGTGAGATATATAATACAAATAATTGAAATAAATACATATAAAATTGTATGGATTTCGATCGTCTGGTTGATCTTAAATATTCCCCTCGCTTTGATTCTTGCAAGTTGCAAGAGTATAAATTGTTTCGTTGCACCCGAACTTGGCCCTTTCTTACTTGTTTCAATTATGAAATAGAACCAAATCCATAGCTTTAAACAGCTATTTGGTCATTTGTCTTAGAAAAAAGTTATCTACCGTAAACTTTTCCTTTTGGCATGTGTTTTGAAGTCGAAAAGTTTTCTTCTGTGTTTTTGGAACTTCTGTTATAGTTTTTCTTCTGGAAGATTGGTTGTTTTCTTTTGCACCTTACTTGTGTGTACATTATAATCGTTATTAGCAGATTTTGTATCCCGTGACATTTATGTTTGAATACGTTCTATAATTCGAATCTTTCTCTTATCTTTCGTTTTCATGTATTTGACATTATCTTCAGATCCTGTTTTCTCTTTCTGTCAGTTGAGTTTTTTCGTTTCTGAGATCTTTTCTTTTCCTTGTAAAGGTAGTCATCAAATATGTAAGTTT
Organism: Bactrocera neohumeralis; assembly: GCF_024586455.1. Lineage (NCBI taxonomy): Eukaryota > Metazoa > Arthropoda > Insecta > Diptera > Tephritidae > Bactrocera > Bactrocera neohumeralis. The sequence continues at coordinate 29,658,927 of NC_065920.1, forward strand.
GGACTTTCCTTTATCTTTCATCTTCTTGCTCGATCGGCTTTCTCTTATTTGAAAGGCATTTCTGTTATTTTCCGTGATGTTAGAAAAGCAGTGTTTGGCAAACGTTGGCTGAATCATTACAGAAAAAGAAGTCAGCAGAAGATGTAGAAAAGGGCTATGTCAATAGTAACAACTATTAAGTTTTTAGAGGTGAAATATTCCATAAATTTCCGAAATTTTTACAATATAAAATTTAATCATTTATTTATCTTTCAGTTTATTTATTTTAACATAAATTTATATTAAAATGAATTACGTGATATACCTACTACATAGTAACAAAATTCTTGAGTTGCGATTTGTGATTCATGTATTTTAACATTTAGTATATATCCGTATAACTTATTGATAATGATTGGCTGATAGTTTTCGGAGAATACCATTCTGGAAGTTACGGATATTATATATTATATTATATTTCTTAATCAATATCGATTTGTTCTAAAGTAAAATAACCGAATATCTGTGTATAAATCCGACCTTTCCTAAAACATTATCTTGATTTATGTCGATATTACGAGGAAAAATAGTTGAATTTAGTGAAGTTTTTAGTGAGAAGGAAAGTTTCATCAAAAAATTCAAACACCTAAAATAGTGAAGAGTTTCTCCACTTGATCAGACAGAGCTAATACTAATTAGATTTTTTCAAAGCGCGAAAATCTAAAGTTAAAATTTAATTATACTAAATTATTTATTTATAATCTGCTTTTTGTGTTCGATAAAATCCTGCTTAGGAATCGACAGAAATGATAGACGGGAAACACCATAAAATACACTACAAACACAAATGTCATTGTTACAAACGTTTGTGAGTTTTGTCCAGCCAGAAATAGTAAATCCAGCCCTATGCTCCTCTATATCCCACATTTGTACATACGACTAGCAATAAAGAACTATGCAGTCTTTAGCGCTACTCAAAAGTTGTAAAACATTGTTCTGAATGCACTTTCCGCAACTGTCTTAAATTCTTCGCAATAATGAAACCACCTGTTAACACACTGAAGTGTAGAATATTGAATAATACGATGTGCGCCTTGTTTGATATATATATATATATACAGATATTCAACTTTGTTTAGAATTGATTTAAATTATTGATAAAACCCTTAAGTTTTAATTACTTTCTATGTGGCTAATATATCAAGAAAACATTTCACAAATAAAATGGTTCACTGAAAGTGTCCGTTAATATTTTAAGGCAATTTGATCTACAGTTTCCATGACCACAAACGGCAGTTTGATAAATGCGCCCGCCAAGCAATTCATCAACTCAACCGCGTACTTCAGGCTTTCTTTGCCGCCCTCCAGTTGCCGCAGGCTAATAAACGACGCTTGCCACACTTTTGTTTGTCGTCCCCTCGCTGGATAGAAATAATGTTTGCTAAGTGCAGCGGTTAACCGACGGCAGGAAAGTCTACAACGACGGATGAATGCAGCGAGTCAAGAAGTCTGTAGTTCTTGGCTGGCACGAGATGCAAGGTTGCACGTAAGATATTTATGTTTGTATGTATGCATGTAAGTAGCATATTTTGATGAAGTACCAGACGGCTGGTGGCGCATTCTTGAATGCGTATTTAGTCGTCGGTATACCGACTAGAAAGTATCCGTATTCGGTGTGAGTAGTGTTGAATGAAGACAAAAGTTGGCTTTGCAATTCTGAAGGGCGTTGAGGGCTTCATAGCGCCAAATTATTTACTAAACCCGCTTTACTTGAGCGTTGAAGAATGCTTTAAGCTGCTAGGAGACAATGGCTTAGTCCTCTGGTTGGGAATAAATAAACAACTTACCACATTGTTCTAATTGCGAAAGTTGGCATTATCAAGAATGGGACTTTGCACTCGGTATACCTACATAACTGTTTACAGAAAATTTTCAATTGTTGGCTTATTAAAACAGTTATGCAACATTTTGTGCCACTAATTAAGTTTGTTTACTCATTTATGCATTACAAAAACGTTTGTTTTATTAAAGAAATATAAATATTTATTAATCAAGTCAAGTTAGATTATTCGGATTCTCAATATTTTGGCTGGCAATCGCATACAGCTTTCCACTTTGTACGCTATTTTGGTTAATAATAAGGAATTTTTGATCCAACTAAAATATCCACAACCAAAATAATATATAGTAAAACGTTAGCTTGCGTTACTCTGGTAGGATCGTGAGCCTCACATAGCCTTCCTTGAGAATGCCAGCGCTTGACGGAAATTTCAATAGGTTCTGCGGCCTTACTATCTATACCTCTTCCAGAATTTCATACCGTGAGGCCCTTAAAAAGCGTTTCCTTGCCTGTGGGGGATAAGTGCTCTATTGTTTCCCTGGTGATTTGCACTTGACGTTTGCTGCAGTTAGCTCAACCTGTCAGAACCATTCTGCAGCCACGTGTGACCTCCAGACTGTGATCAGTGAGTATTTCAATCATGTTCCTTCTATTAATAGTGATTGGGAGCTTTACTTCTGATCTAACTTTCCTTGCAATGCTCGTTTTCGGATTGTCATAAAGACAATGCATGGGCTTATCAATTTTGGTTGTCTTATCGAATGGCAGCCGTACACAGCTTAATTTCGTCCACTATTTCATTGCTATCGATGTCTTTGTTACTTGCACCTTGTCGAAGTGAAATCGCTTGTTCCTGGTGTCACTTTCCACTACCGTCCTGATTCCCGAGACACTTTTGGCCGATACGAGGTTACTACTTTGATTGCTGCTTAGCTGTCTACGTATACTTGTACATATGTTGACACTGGAATTGCCTGCAGGTGCATTAGAGGCCAGCTCTGCGACTTACGCAATAGCTAAGAGTTCAGCTTGGAATATACGGCAGTGGTCTGTCAGCTTAAAGGGCGGCCTAATGCCTAACTCTGCACAGTATTACGTCTTTACGATAAACTATGAACTATAACTATATATGTACATATATGTATCGGGTAAATTGGATATTGAACATCGGCTAACAATTTCAATCGAAATGGAATGTTTAATCTATGATGTATACTTTTAACAAGTCTGAAATTTTTAAAATATAAAGAGTGAGTTCGGTTTTAGCCGCACTAATCGCTTGCTTTTTCAAAATATTTAATCACCAACATAAATTTATTATAGGTCTATATATATGTCTATATACCACAGATAATATAGGTAGGGTTGCTAACATGACTGTATGAGGACTCAGTTCACTGCATAAGTAAATAATAATCTGTTGCCTGTTTCCAAATCTTAATGAGTGATGGTCGCTGCTTGCGACAAGGAAATTGACAAACCATCACTGCTAATGGCGTCCACCGGAATAAGCTCATAATCACTTGCACTATATATCATGCGTGATGCTCACTTGCTCTGCCACATCAAGCTTATGTTATGGGCAGCAGCGCTTCAATTCCATAATGCGTGTGAGGGATAGCTCTCGCATCCATGATAGGTTTCCCCTCATAATAACTACCGCGTGACCCAAGTAGAAGTATTATAGCAGCCGTAGATGAGGATACACACGAAGACCGTGGAGATTCAATTCGGCGCCGTTTGCTGAAGCTCATAGTGACGTATTGAAATACTTAAATTGAAAGCATGCAAAATACAGCTTTTATAAGAACTGCAGCCGCTCGATCTTCCCAAGCGACACCACTTCCCTTTTTTACTTCCAAAAAGACCGGACGTTTTCGAGCCGAATTTTTTTCAGCCATGAGACCTGTTTCTGGCTCAATAGGTATTGAAACAAGCAAAAAAAAAGAAAAGGTTTGGTGTGGTTTGTGAGTCGGTGGAATCACAAATTTCTTTAAAAATGTTGCCGTTGAGAACATAATCGTCAATGGCGACCATTAATGCGCCATGATAACTGATTATTTGATGACTGAAATTGAAGCTCGTGATCTCGGCGACATTTGGTTTCAACTAGACGACGCCACTTCCCACACATCGCATCAATCAATGGATAATTTCACGTTTTGAGTCGGTCGATTGGCCACCAAGATCATGTGATATCACACAATGAGACTTTCTCTTGTGGGGAGTATGTAAAGTCTTATTCAGGCCTTGAAGCAAAACATCACGCATGTCATTCGCCAGTTACCAGTCGAATTGCTCAAACTTATCCGCGGCTAACATTTGAAAGAGATAATCTTCAAAAAACTAAATGTTAAAGAATGTTATTTTGAATGATAATAAACATTCCCCATTAAATGTGAAGTATTTGTGTTTTTTCCTCAAAAAAGAAGGAAACCTCGAAATATATCACCTTTTAGAATTTTATAACAAAACTTAATGCAGTTAACACTAGATTGCCTAAGCAAGTCCTTTTGACTGCTTTCGAAAACACTCCAGCTCTGAAAGTATTCGACGCAGTACCCGCCGGGGGAAGCAGAGGAAGAGGAAGACCTCCACTCCGTTGGAAGGCCCAAGTGGAGAAGGACCTGGCTTCGCTTGGAATATCCAATTGGCGCCACGACTGGCGCGCTGTTGTTAATCGCGTAAGCGGTGTCTACGCCAATTAAGAAGAAGAAGAGATTTCATTTTTGTGTCAAGTTGTCGTCATCCACGCCTTTTTGTTCAATTTCCAATCGACTGGTAAATCGGCAATTTGTGTATGTTTAAAAGCTTTCGGGCGGACCGCTTTTCAAACGACTAACAGCTTTTCTTTTTGTCCATTAAATTATGGTTGTATGCATTTGCCGACCAATGATTTAAAAACTGAATAAACCCAGACAAATGGGGAAGTTGAAGAGAGAGTTGTCCGCTCATGGGAGATGTTTTGTAATAAAAAAGTGTCCGCGTCCGTCCAAGGAAGTGTACGCTTAAGAGAGCATGATTCCTTTCTGAAACAAGGCGAAAATTTTAGGACCAAGAAATTTGTCCGCTTCAGAGAGCTGTCCGCCGATAAGAGCTGTCCGCAAGTTGATCTTTCACTGTATATCAATCTGATTGTTCTCGTTTCGTAGACTAGCTAACAAGCCCTTATATCTAAATATTTTTTCTATTAACGAATTGGAACACAATTGGAACATAAGTGCTCATTTTGTAATTTGTGTTTTGACTTATACCTTCAAAATCGAAAATGCGGAATTGGATTTATATTCTATAAAATCGTAGTGCTAGCCACGCCATTATTATTCAAATTCTAGTTTGGCAAAGGCATCCATATCTATTGCTCGCTTTAGGGGTACCAACTCTAATTTTACGTAAGTTAGATTTTATGTAAATTTTTCTAGATTGAAATAGTGGAAGTTTGTTTTGAGTTTTGAAGATTTAAATGAAGAATCCCGATACTTTCTGGACAGGGTGTATATTTACCCACATATGACATTGATGGCTGAAATTATTTGTTTAGTCCTATACAGAATTTTTTGGGTAAGTATTAACCAATTTTAATTCTGGCATCAAGACACACTGTGGCATGGTGCTACTTGTAAACACTGTGTGAAAAAGATTTATAACCAATTTGCTCTTTACAAAACAAGGTAATCATAGCTCCTTCACACTTCGCAGTCGAAATGTCTAAACATATTTTATTAATATACATTATACATAGTAGTTTATAGGGCTCGTTTCCTTCTGCTCGTTACAAATGTCGTGACGAACTTAATATACGCAGTTCGTAGTATAAAAATTAAATAAGAAGAGGGTTCAAGTATTGCCGTTACCTAGAAAACAGTCTTAAGTTTTCTTTATTCCAAAAGAATAGCGAGATTATTTAAATTTCAATTTAACTGATTTTAGTTCCACCAAAGTTTCTATAATACGACATCTTTTTGATCGATTTACTAAGAAGTTCCTTCTGAAATAAATTTGCCTAGCACCAAACAAGCAAACGATTCAGCTGTAAACAAGCAACAAAGCCTCTCAACTGTGAATGGGAAACTACTAAGCAGGTCTTATCGTGAAAGGTGTGATGCAATTTAATTGGATTCCATTGTAATGTTATTCGCAAAATTTTACAAGCGACTAGATACGCCGCGCATCACATGACGCCCTCATTTGCCCGCATACTAAATTTTGTAGTTGTTGCAGAGGAGAATACTTGCGCATATACGCATACTTATTAAAGCAAAGGATTTCGGAATATCAAGAGAATTTGCATACCTTTGTACAAAAGGTAAAGTTCATCGAAATTACAAAGTCGCGTTCATACATGATGCTCTGATGAGCTTTTAAAGGCTCTGTTGTAGGCTTTAAAGTTTCATTTCTATTTAGAAGGGATTAAGAAAGTGGTTTTTAAGTGGTATCCATACAAGACTGTGTGGAATTATATTATGCTGTAAGCATCAACATCTCTTTAACCAATAACGAAGCACAATTTTCCATCTCGACAAAAAATTCAATATCTTTAGAATGGTATGAATGAATAAAAATTAAAGGTGAATATTTTCCGCGTTGTGTAACATACTTATCTGTTTCTTTTAGCATGAAGAACACATGAAAAATTTCAATTGTTTAGCAAAAAATGATGTAAAATATTATTATTTAAACCAAAGGACCATGAAAATATATTTATAATATAGCCCTAACATTTTTCTTTGACTTCACAAAATTTCATCGACTTATATCCAGTAGTTTATGAGAAAATAATTTTACAATTTTATCGTGCTTTGAATTTCAACCTTCAATGCGTCTAGTTCCCTTCCTAATGAACTGCTAATTTTTATAATCGGAGATTTTTCGAAATTTTCATGGACCACTTGACGTGGTTTTACCCACATGGAAATTAATGAGCAAATCGCCTTGATTCACACAGCAATAGTAAATTTCTTCCAAGTAGATTTAAGCATCAGCGAAGCAAATTTTTTTTAATTTAAACACACACGATTTAAAACAAAATCTAAATTTTTTGCCTTAAAATGCATTGTAATTTTCTAAAAGCTTTATTGCGTTGGTATAATACCATAGTCCCTGTGCTATCCGTTGTAGTGTCGAAGCATTTGGGTTAGTCACGCATCAGAAAACATAGTTCAACATAAACTTTAAATCGATTTCCTCGGCATTGGAAACCAGGAATAAATAAAAATTGGAATATAAAATACGTGAAATTGTATTATGCACACGAACATACTTAATTGAAATCAGTATAATGGAAAAAAAAACACTTAGAGCTTTGAAAATAGCGGATATATCACATTTACATTGTGGTCACCGCTCCAAGTAGCGGATCGATAACGTTTTATATGTACTTTTTTCAGAGTCGGTATAAATGTAATGTATCGAAGAATAGAATAACTCTTGCCAACAGGTGCTACTTCGGACTTAGCAGGCAATTGAGAAGTAAAGTCTTCACCCGACGAACAAAGAGAAAACTCTATAAGTCATTATTATTCGTGAATATCGCATTCGATGGAACGATTAACTGTAAGAGTTATACGCCGCTAGCTGGGTCATATCGTCCAAATCGACGAAGAAAGTATTCGACGCAGTACCCATCGGGGAAAGCAGAGGAAGAGGAAGACCTCCACTCCGTTGGAAGACCAGATGGAAAAGGTCCTGGCTGCATTTGGTATCTCGAATTGCGCCAAATTGCGAAAAGAAGAAACAGCTAGCGCGCTGTTGTTAACTCGACTATAACCGCGTAAGCGGTATCTACGCTATTAAGGAAAGAGAACATTGAAACAGCGATCGAGTACTTGAAGGAAACTTTGGATTGTACTCTGGAATCTTTAATATAATTAGTATTTATTTGTAAAGCTTTTACGTATAGAATAATAATTGTTCAAAATGATTTTTTTTTATTTACAGCAATATTGTGATGATATTCATACTGTTAAAAAAGGCTGATCCTATCTTGAACCGACAGTCAATTGCACATCTTGTGGTGAATATGAAGCTAAAATATGAGCAATGATCGTGCAGCAAAGAACTGGCTTAGATAACGATATAAATTACATCAAAGTAAAGTATATTATAGAGTACTTCAGAATTGTGCAGTATAGCTCGAACACTCTGTATCTTATGCTGACGAGTATTATATTCTAATTGCCTGAAGAGTGGTTCACTGACGTCGGGACGACACATTGTACAAATTGCATATCGGCGTGCTTTGATTGCAAATAAGCATGTAATATATATTTATATATAGGTAGTATGTATATTCTAAATAAATTTATATGTAATAATATGCACACATGAACAGAACATGAGTGTTATACATATGTATTTAAATGTCGTTTGGCCTATTGACCTTTTATAGTTCATTCGATGACTTGACTTGGCATTTTACTCTATTGGATTACATTTCACATCAGAGCGCCTTTGCGTCTGTTCGTTGCTATTGCCGTCGAGGCGACACTTTAATTAATGCAAATTGATTGAAGTGACTTAAATGAGGTGTGCTTGGATTCACTTCGTTGCATTTAGCTGGCAACAAGCCTCTTTACTCTGCCTACCACTGACAATATGTGGCACATGTGCAAAGGCATACTTATGCACACGCAGGTATATCAAGAGCGATAATTGCGCTGTGTTTGCTGTCAACAATCGTAGCTCCAAGGCTTCCCGCGTTTCAGCACCGCCTACAATGGCGGTAATTTGCGCCTCCCGAACAAGTCGGTAACAACAATTCGACAGCATTAACTAATTAAAAATGAAAATTTCTCTGAACAAATACTTATGAGCCAAACAGGCAGTGCTCTTTTTTAGTTGTCATAGCTTTACAAGAGCAATATAGGTGATCGAAGGTGAGCTAATAGCATTTCTGTAAAAGGATTACGGAGGACTCAAACGAACGCTTAAAGGCATTTCATTTTTAATTATGTAAAATGGAAAGGCTTTTAGATGTGATTATGTGGAGAAAAGCACGTCTCAAAGTTTTCATCTCTCCAATCAAGTTGTTTATGAAAACACATTCTCATATAAAGTGCTATTATTGATAAAGTTTTCGCTATTTTATTGCTCGTCTTTCGGCTATTCGGACAATTTATTATATTGATATACAGAGAGGTCAATAAAAATGGAAGGATAAATTCGTCAACAAGTGTTTAAAAAATAAAACAAAAGTCTTTTTATCAGAAATTTTTGTAGTAAGTTGCTAATTACATTAGCATTTTAAAAGACACGAATATGGTTTTTGTAGTACATAAGGCTTGTTAACTTATTCGGGGTCTAGGGCGAGTATTCACTCAACTTAATTCACTCTAAGTACAAATATGTGTTAAAAGAAAAACACGCTCTCTCAATTTTATTCAGATAACTCACATATTGGCTGATGTATACAGTATAAGCTCAACCGGAAGTTCGAAAATTTTTATTTTAAGTACTATATATGGGAGCTAAAGGAAGTATTGTCCTGATTCAACCCATTTTGACACGTAGATATAATACTATCACATATATATCTCACACATTGAACGATATTTTCGGTAAAATGTTAACTATACGTACTGGGGACAAAATGCGCGTTACAAAAGGAATGCATAGTTTTTGTTGGATTTGGACAACTGTGACATACCCTATATACCTTATTCGTGAAAATTTTTATATTACTATATTAATTACGATTTAAAACTGTCCTATGAGGTGATCCGATTTCGTCCATTTTAACACTGTTCTATAAAAATGTCTGATAAAGATCACGAATCAAATTTGGTTGAAATCGGTCTGAAGATCTCGAGATATGAGATTTCACCGAAAAGTGAGCGGTGTCATTCCATCTGTCCAATTTCGGCACCGGCTCCAATTAAGTTCTCTTATACTATCTCGGAGATAAAACTTGATGTGCTTGTGGGCATGGCAGTACGATCTGCCAATACACGAACGTGTTTTTACTGTTTTGACAAGAAACGCGTTTACCAAGTTTCATCAATATATCTTAATATTTACTCAAGTCACAGCTTGCACGGACCGACACACAGACAATCAACCGAATTTCACCTTGTCTCGCCGTGGTGGTCATTTATATCTATGTACATATGTATACCTACGGATATACCTATCTCGATTAGTTTTAGGTGATACATGCAACGCAATTAAATTCTGTGTGAAACTCGGTAAATCTGCGACAGAGACGTTTGAAATGTTCAAGCAAACTTACCCAGATGTTACTTTAGTAAGAAATGGTGTGTTTCGGTGGTACCAGGCCTTTTTGGAGGGTCGTGAAAAGGTCGCTGATAAAAACCGTGCTGGGTGAACTGCGACTTCGACAAACACCGACAATGTGACTCGGTCGGCAAGCATCCCAACGCTTCCGCAGCCACCCTACAGCCCAGATATGGTCCCCCTTTTTTTTGTTAACTTGCCTGAACAGGCCGACGACATAGGGGAGCAGCATGCACCTCGGCTCTCAAGGCTATTCCGGAGAATGCCTTCCGTGACGCCTTCAATGTTTGGAAATCGTGCTGGCAGCGCTGCATCGACGCAGAAGGAGCCTATTTTGAAAGTTCTTAAAGAATTATAACCATTGGTTCAATACATTTTTTTAAATCAACTCAGTCCTATTACTTTCCGGAAAAACCCTGTATATATAATTTATCTAGTCTTATTATCCTGACTATGCTTTCGCATGAACGAATTTAGCTTTTCAGCCGTGTTGAACAAAAACTCAATCAACTTTTAAGAACAATAGATAATACTTAGTAAGGTTACTATAAAGCGGATGAATGCAGTAACGTAATGAAATGAAAGAAACAAATTTGGTTATTACTAGGGTACGTACGTACGTAAGCATGACATATCACTGTGATCAAATTCAAAGGTGAATTTTGTCCATTTCATTTCCTTCAAAGTATTGCCCTCCCGCTGCAATACACTTATGGCAAAGAATTTTCCAGTCATCATAGCACATGGGACAATCCTACGTCGTGATAGCCAGCAGAGCCTTCTTCGATTCAGCTTTCATATCCTCAATTAAGTCAAAACGGTGTCCTCGGAGTGGTCATGTGAATTTGCTGAACACCCAGAAGTTACACGAAGATAAGTCAGGCGAATGCGGTAGTTGTGGCACGATATTAATTAAAAATGTGGCGAAATGATCACGAATAACCAATGCAGTTTGAGATGGTGTATTACCACACTTCCTTGTTCAATAAATTCAGACATATTGTAGTAAAAATCGAAGAATTCACTTTTGAAGCCTCACAAAACGACGCGTATCTCAATACTAATGAATATTTTGACGTGAATTTAGCATAGATGTCACCAACAGTGCTACCAATTTACCGATTCGAAAACTCGCGAAGCAAAAATTCACCTATTAATTTGATCACAGTACATTTTTAGATTTGGAATAATATGAAATGTTTGATTCCATTCGAGTTTCTTGGGTTCCATTTCCACTTTTCTCTCATTTGTTAGGTAGAAACTCTGCTTTGAAGTTCCAACGATAAAATATTGGTAAATATGGATAAACAATAAACTCTTGATTAATTTATCTTTTCGCGGCTAAAAAACTCTCTTCTGTTTTAATGAAAAGTTCTCCCATGCTTTTGTTGGTCCAATGTAGTTCACTTCGACTTGTATATTACTACCGTAGCAAAGGTGTGCCTGTCAAAGGCATTAAATTATATAAAATCGTAAGCCACACTAACAAATGCAGTGCAAAAGCGTTAACTTAGTTTTAACTATTCTTGTTTTTGTGTCTCTCGCGCAGTTGCAGTAAAGCCTTTACCTTTGCGCATTTGCGCCCTCTTCAAATGCCACTTTGTACTACATAGAATGAAAAAAATTTTGCAAAACGTGAGTTGAAAAACCGGCGCGAAAAAGTTTATGCTTGGGATTTTCAAGGATAAAAGTGCAATTTTTATGCAGATATGTTTTTACGACCGCGGCGACGATGGCGACACAGCACATGCGGGCGGAAAGTAGAAACGCGTAAAATAACTGTGAAAAATGGAAAATTCAAGTGAACACGTTATCCAACTGCGATTTGGGTTAATGTTTAGATGCACGTAGCCAGTTGCTTGCCATATACGAGCGGCGTTAGAACTATGAGTGAAAGCTTTATCGAATGGGGTCATTGTGACCGTGGAAGGAGTTTTTACTAGGCGGCATAAAACCGTGGTGCGGCGTCACGGAATCACATAAGCAGGTGTAAATAAGTGTAAGTGTCTATCTTGTCTTTGTTTGTGCATATTTATCTTTGTTGAAAATGTTCCAGATTCTCTTATGTATGATATTCTCATGCGCATTCATAGTCTAGCAATATCCCAATGTGTCATGTTTGGGTCTCATTGACACTACATTTTTAAATTTTGTTGTCGTTTGTATCACAATATATAAAATAAAGTCAGAGATAGAAATAATTATATTGGTTATATGGTGATTCAGGAAGCATAAAGTCAAATGATGTTACAGTATTAATATTCGGGAGGACGTCATGTGTAGTGGTGGTCATTTAATGAGGAAAGTTCTCTGATCGCCATTCACTTGGGAGGGCCAGAAACGATTATTTTACAATATCATGAGCTCACTATTCCGGTCTTTGACCAAGTATCCTTTGAAATGTTCCTAAGAACATCCGTTTGAAGGCCAGATGCTTAAGTGTATCATCCCCTATATTTACCCGATTAAAACCCCCAGTGAATAGGTATAACCAGCCTCGGATGAGAGACCCCCATTTTGATGATGACCATGGCAAACGAAATAAGGACTACTTGAGTATATGCATCTGGAATGTCCGGTCCCGCAGCCATACTGATTGATGTCCTCGTAAAAACAAAGGCTGACATCACCGCCGTCCAAGAGATGAGATGGACGGGACAAGGACAGAGACGAGTAGGTTCTTGTGACATTTACTACAGTGGCCACAGAAAGGAGCGCAAGTTTGATGTGGGATACGTGGTGGGAGAGAGACTCCGTCGCCGATGAACGTCTAGCCACAATCCGCATCAAAGCGAGGTTTTTCAACATATCGCTGATTTGCGCCCACGCCCCGACGGAAGAGAAGGACGGTGTGACCAAAGATGCCTTTTATGAGTGCTTGGAGCACACCTATGAGCGCTGCCCCCGCCACGATGTCAAAATCGTGCTTGGAGACTTTAACGCAAGGGTGGGCAAAGAAAGTATCTTTGGCACTACGGTCGGTAAATTCAGCCTCCACGACGAAACATCCCCAAATCGGTTGAGGCTGATTGACTTCGCCGGGGCCCGAATTATGGTTATCTGTAGTACTAGATTCCAGCATAAGAAGATTCATCAAGCTACCTGGCTGTCCCCGGATCGAAAACCAACCATATCGATAATGTTATCGGAGTCTTATTATTGATGCTTTCGCATGAACTTTAGCTCCTGTTCGAATCGGAACTCAATAACTTTTAAGAGCAATATTTACCTTTCTGTGGAAAAACGTACGCCACCAAAATGAAAGAAGGTTTTGACGTCGAGAAGCTGATCACACAGACAGCCGAACGTTTTCTACTCAAAGGCTTGTCCGTTTTCAAGAGATATTTAAATATAATGTTTTGTCCATTTCATTCCTTACGATTTGCAAAAGAAACAGTCATCATATTCCTACGTCGGATAGAAAGCAGAACTTTACGATTCACTTTCATACTCAATTAAGTAAAAACGGTGTCCTCGAGAGTGGTCATGGTGAACACCCAGAAGTTACACGAAAGTCAGGCGAATGCGGTAGTTTGTGGCACGATATTGGTCGACAGGGGTAATGTGGAAATGATCACGAATAACGCAATGCAGTTTGAGATGGTGTATTACCACACTTGCCTTGTTCAATAAATTCAGGCATTTGAATCGAAGAATTCACTGGAGTCACAAAACGACGCGTATCTCAATACTAATGAATATTTTGATTTAAATCAGTGCTATATGCAAAAATTCACCATTAATTTGTAAACATATTTAGATTTGGAATAATATGAAATGTTTGATTCCAACGATTGGAATTTAAGGAATCTCTGGTTAGGTACAAACTCTGCCAACTTGGGACTTCCAACATCGCAGATATGGTTCTAAATATGAAACATTCATTGATTATTTATGGTCCTTTCGCGGCTAATACTGAGGAAAGTTGAGCCATGCTTTTGACGACATCGACATTTTATATTACTACCTGTAGCAAAGGTGTCCGGATGACGAAAGGCATCTGGTGGCTGTAAGCGCAAACAAAAGCAGTGAAGACCTTGGTGTTAGTTGCGTAAAGGAAACGACTGGCGCGCATTTGTCTAACTCAAATCGCCAAGCGGTTTAGAATGAAAAAAATTATGATATAAAAACCGGCGCGAAAAAGTTTCTTGGTATTTTAGTTAATTTTACTATATATCTTCCATAAAGTATGAAGATGGGATCAAAATGGCGTTCAGTGGGGTGTGAACGTGGTCAATTTCTTCCTATTTTGAAACAATTTAAGAAGTAATGTCTAGTATTGCATATCAGGCAATTATCTTGGGTTATGTTTAAATTGCTTGCCATATACAGCGGCGTTACTATGAGTAAAGCTTTATGAATGGGGTCATATGGTGGAATAGATTTACTAGGCGGCATAATATCAATGATAGGTGAGGGTCAGGGACCATAGACATATGATCATATGACAACATAGTACACTGCTGGTCATTGGGTTAGACGCACCTTTCTTGCATTTAAATTGTCTTCATATTTATTATTCGAATGAGGATTGAAAAAAAGTTGATACGCAAAAACATTGGGTATTTTGGTACTTTAAATATAATTTGTATCTCAAAACATTTTCAAATGATTCATTAGATGCATTTATTAAAAAGCCAAAAATTTGTAGGTGTTTTCAAACATTTTTAAAGCTAATCTCAAAATAGCTGAAACAATTTTTCTTATCTTCATATGTCATTAGAATAGAGCGCAGCACCAAACATTTTAAATTATTTATTAAAAAAGTATTTTTTTTTAAAAATAAACGACTTATTCTCGAACGTTATGAATAGGAAAACATTGTATTAGAAATAAATCGGTTCAAAATAATTTGGGAAATAAACAATGTTTTTAAGCGATAATAGTAAAAATTATAAATATAATATCTTTCCGCAATTCTGTAAGTAGTCTCCAGTCACTATTTGAGACATTTTAAAGTAAAGTCTCAATTTGTGACCAGTTACTATTCACAACACAATCTCTTGTCATAAACTGTCATAAATAGTATAGTTAAAATTTAGACAAATATGAACACTTGTTTTCAGTTTTTTTGTATTTTAGACCTCAAATGAATAAAATAAATATACTTGTGTAGAATATTAATATTGCGTTTACAAATTTGAATTTTCAAACTAAATTGAATACCAGTTTATTGTTCTCGTCCGCGTTGCCAACAGAATTCATTTTTAAGCGAACATATGAAATTAGTTTTATTTCTCCATGATTTAGCTATTGGCTTGTGATGGTCAAATAAACTACCCCTAATAAATCAATTTCACATAAATTTCGTAATTACTCTGAAACAAAGTCAATATATGTTTTTATTTTTATTCGTAATCATGCTTTTTGACTGTGATATAGAAAATTGAATATTTGTTATCGTCATATTTATTTTCATTCAAGTTTATATACTTTTCTAAATAACGAAATGTAACAGCTGGCTAGACCTGTTCGTTTTCAATTGAGGGATTTCTATGACTTTTTTACGTACTGAATTGCAAATTCGTTTTAAGTCACAAAAATTGTTTCTAAATTAAAATTTCAAGTTTAGAGACTTGTGACTATATCACAGTACAGAATTCGGGTAATAGTCGGCTCTGCGCTCCAACCGAAATTAGAAACTAAGAAAACGATGAATACCCTATATATATATAAAAATTATCAGCTTGACGAGATGAACTTTAGCCATATCCGTCTGTCCCTCTGCCTTTATATAAGTTAGTGGATCGACCCTCATCTCAACTCCCTTAAAGGTATCATTGAATCCGCTCGTGTCTTTTTCTTCATTACTACCATTCATAATCTAATTACGCTTAGCTGTAGTAATTCTTAAAGAAAATCATATATGTAAATGACACCCTACAACAACAATTAGCAATTGATACTGCCCGAACATTTATTGCGGATAACCTTCATTGAAAAGGTATGATAATGGCATGCTGCGTTGGAAAGTTTGCACACGGCACGCTAAGCGGCATCAACTTGCGCTAACTAAATCTATGGAAAGCGTCCGCTGATCGCATACCTGACACCATCAATAACAACCTGTTTTTTCCACTTGGTATTTGCGTAGGCTTCGTAGGCTTAGTTTTTTAAGTAAAATAAATTGTATCGAATCAGGAAAGAATCAGAATAAATGTGATTGCCGAAGTGAGCAAGTCTCTGGTCTTTTAATTTATACGCAAATTAATCCCTAAGTTTTGAGATTTCGTTCTAAAATTTTGAATACGTCGTTTTCCTCACAAGAAGCTTATTATTTGTTCGAACCGTTAACAATATGCTTAAATGTAAAAAGTTTATAAACTAGTTTCCAATTAAATAGCAATGTGGAGAAACCTTTTTCGTGGGGGTGGCCTCATATTGCATTTATGTTCTGCTCATTATTTTCCTATAGTCCTGCTCTCATTCCCCCCAATTTTTCGTCTTCTCGGGAGTTATTACTCATTAATAGCTTGCTTGGTCTCAATCTGATTCAAATCAACTCATATTCAAATAGTCGCGATCGATTTCTTGACTTAGTCTTTCTCAGTGATAATTACAAATTTAGGTTTCTTGATGGATTCTCTTCAATTACTCCAGCTACCAATCATCATTCTCCGTTAGTATTTGAGGTG
This sequence comes from Bactrocera neohumeralis, assembly GCF_024586455.1. Taxonomy (NCBI): domain Eukaryota; kingdom Metazoa; phylum Arthropoda; class Insecta; order Diptera; family Tephritidae; genus Bactrocera; species Bactrocera neohumeralis. The sequence goes on from NC_065920.1 coordinate 29,675,613, forward strand.
GATACTTATCTTTTCGCTGCTGTTAAATCTATTGATCTGCTTGGTTTTAATTTAAGCTAATAGTCTCTCTATTTTTAAGAAATAAATTCAGGAATTTTGTCATTATAATATCCCGCTGGGTAGGTCATGTTGTTCGGATGGATGAAAACACTCCAGCTCTGAAAGTATTCGACATAGTACCCGCCGGGGGA